>NW_015169815.1:39020-72188 GCF_001447785.1 Gekko japonicus | reverse complement strand
GTCATGCACTGGGGGGCTTTTAAGGTAAAGAGGCTACAGTTCGGCGTGAGTGTAGCCCCTGGTATTTTCCAACAATTAATGGACTCCTTGTTAAAAGGGATCCTTGGAGTGACGACGTTTTTTGACGACGTCCTCATCGCCGCAGCATCCCCAGATGACTTCGCATCCCAACGGCCAGGCCGAGAGGATGGTGCGAACCGCAAAGGAAGCCCTCAGCAGGATAACGGACAGGGACTGGGAATTCTGGCTAGCCCGCTTCCTCCTGACCCAGAGGACGGCACCTAACCCCGTCACTGGCCTGTCGATGTTAGGCGGTGCTAGCCCACTGCAGGGTGTGCATGGGTGTGAGAGTATCAAATAAGACGTGAGTCTTATAGGCTTAGTGTAAAAGCTATTTACAGTTTATTCACACAAGCCACCACCAAATTATTGCACAGACCGACAAAATGCTTACGCAGACACCAGATATTCACAAGAAGATGGGTTACACTGTCATCACTGTACTTATACTTGCATTGACCAATCAGGTCTAATGCTGAGTCATTACCAATTAGTTCTGCCAGGAACCAGCCAGAACCGGTTGGAGCCAGCTCTTCAGACACTCAGAGCTGTCAACCCCTGTCACTTAGATTCATCTGATCTACAGCCAGACTTAACTGAACATAAGTATGTTGACAGGGCCACAGCCCAGCAGAACTATTGATGGGTCGGCGCCCCATGACTTTGTTAGATCGGCTACACCCGGACTGGGCACCGGACGCAAAGAGGATGATAGAGCAACATGAGGCTCCGAGAGGGTTCTTTCCGGGGGACCCAGTGATCATCCGGAACTATGGAACTGGAACCCCCTGGCTATCTGGAAGAGTTATCAAAGTCACGGGCCCGGTATCTTACGAGGTATCATCAGACGACAGCAGGCTCTTAAAGAAGCACATTGACCAACTGAGGCGGCGACAGCTTCCGGAGGCAGGAGAACCACCAGCGTTGGCTGCAGCGAACAGCACCTACCCACCAGAGTCCAGGGTTCAGCCCGATCCCCCGAGCATCGAGGAGGCCACTCCGAGTGAACAACTGCTGGAACCAATGGAACCCAAGACACTCCAGCTGTCACAACGGGCACCCCAGCCCCAGGTCACAGCTAGTCAACCGGAACTCATAGCCAGTGACCCAGTACCAGGCTCCCCCCCCCCCGCGTTCCCTCAGAAAGTGCAGATCCCCTGCCTATTTAAAGGACTATATCACATAGGTAGGGTCGGAACTATGGGGGGAGGGGTGTTATGTATGCAGACCACCACCAAGGGTCCACGGCTACAGTCGGGAGCTTAGCTCCTCTAAACAATAGGAACCTAGGATACTAGTTTCCCCAGTTTCACCAATAGCAACTTTGGCGGGAAATTCAAACCCTCCAACGGGACTGTGGGTGTGCTGGGTGGGTGTGTATATAGTTGGCCTTGCAGGGCCATTTTGCAGTTCCAGTGTGAAGTACAATAAACGTGTGCAAACGCATGTCGTTGTCTGAGTCCTCCATGCGGCGAACCCAGTACTTTACAACAGTCACAGCTTAATTATCCATAGGATTGATTTGCAATAATACGACTTGCCATTAGCTTCTAACAGAGATCCTGGGACTCCCTTTTTGTTGTGTGCTTAGCTTTTATGTTTGTATCAATGAAGTCCTCTATACCACAGTTGATCTCCCTTGCAGCTCCAAGTGGCAGCGTTTTGCATTTTGGGAACTGTAGGAAGCCTATAAAATGCAGCCATAATAACGGGAATAAGGTTATACCTCGATGCCATGGGAGAACAATTCAAGGCATTTCACTAGGAACTAAAGGTAAATGTTTCCCTTTCTTGAAAGCCAGTCGAATCAGACTCTGGGGGGCAGTGCTCATCTCTGTTTCCAAGCCGAAGAGGCAGCGCTGTGGTCAGCATGACTAGATGCTGAGGCGCACGGAACACTGTTACCTTCCCACCAAAGTGGTACCTATTTATCTACTTGCAATTTCTTGCTTTCGAACTGCTAGGTTGGCGGGAGCTGGGACCAGAGACAGGAGCTCACTCCATCATGTGGCACTCGGGTCTCGAACTGCCGAACTACAGACCTTCCGGTCTGCAGCTCAGCGTCTTGACCTCTGAGCCACTGAGGCCCTATAGGTAGCTTTAAGACCAACCAGTGTATTGTGGTACTACAGACCTTCCGGTCTGCAGCTCAGCGTCTTGACCTCTGAGCCACTGAGGCCCTATAGGTAGCTTTAAGACCAACCAGTGTATTGTGGTATAATCTTACATTGGCCCTGACCTGGATAGCCCAGACTAGCCTGATCTCATCAGATCTCAGAAGCTAAGCAGAGTCAGCCGTGAATCGTACTTGGATGGGAGACCACCAAGGAAGTCCAGGGTTGCTAGGCAGAGGCAGGCAATGGCAAACCACCTCTGAATGTCTCTTGCCTTGAAAACCCTATGGGGTCACTGTAAGTTGGCTGTTACTGTAAGATGGCAGTTACACTTTCCACCACCACCACCAATCTGATATTGACATAAGAACATAAGAGAAGCCAATGTTGGATCAGGCCAATGGCCCATCCAGTCCAACACTCTCACACAGTGGCCAAAAATACCAGGTGCCATCAGGAGGTCCACCAGTGGGGCCAGGACACTAGAAGCCCTCCTACTCTTCCCCCACTGGAAGCACCAAGAATACAGAGCATCACTTGCCCCAGACTGAAAGTTCCTATCTATACCTTATGGCTAATAGCCACTGATGGACCTCTGCTCCATATGTTTATCTAATTCCCTCTTGAAGCTGTCCATGCTTGTAGCTGCCACCACCTCCTCTGGCAGTGAATTCCAGGTGTTAATCACTCTTTGGGTGAAGAAGGACTTCCTTTTATTCGTTTTAACCCGATTGCTCAGCTATTTCATTGAGTGCCCAAGAGTTCTTGTATTGTGAGAAAGGGAGAAAAGTACCTCTTTCTCTACCTGCTCTATCCCATGAATTATCTTGTAAACCTTGATCATGTCACTCCTCAGTCGTCGTTTCTCCAAGCTAAAGAGCCCCAAGCGTTCTAACCTTTCTTCATAGGGAAAGCGTTCCAACCCTTTTATCATTCTAGTTGCCCTTTTCTGTACTTTTTCCAGTGCTATAATATCCTTTTTGAGGTGTGGTGACCAGAACTGTACACAGTATTGACATCTAGGACTCACTTTATCTGAACCCTAGAAAAGTTTGTGCCACAACAAATGTTGGTCTTTAAGAAACCACTAGACAAATCGCTGACTGTATTCTGAATTCTACGTTAAATCCAAAGTATTTTAGCTTGAAGCTAAAGAGCCCCAAGCGTTCTAACCTTTCTTCATAGGGAAAGCGTTCCAACCCTTTTATCATTCTAGTTGCCCTTTTCTGTACTTTTTTCCAGTGCTATAATATCCTTTTTGAGGTGTGGTGACCAGAACGGTACACAGTATTGACATCTAGGACTCGCTTTATCTGAACCCTAGAAAAGTTTGTGCCACAACAAATGTTGGTCTTTAAGAAACCACTAGACTCTGTGTCACTTTGTTTCAGGTGGGTAGCTCTGTTGTTGGTCTGCAGTAGAATAATGAATTCAAGTCCAGCAGCACTGTAGAGGCCAACAAGATTTCCAGGGTATACGTAGGATTGCCCACCTCTGATAGCACCTGGCAGTCTCCCGTTACTACTATTGACTCCAGACGACCAAGATTAGTTCGCCTGGAGAAAATGGCTGCTTTGAAGGATGGATTTTATGGCATTATATCTTGCCGACATCCCTCCCCTCCCCAAACTTGGCTCCACCCCCAAAAACTCCTGGTAGTTCAGAGCTGGCAACCCGAGGTATAGGTTTTCAAGAATATACCTCCCTTCACCATTTGGTTACATCAAATCTAACATAGCTGCTCCAAGGAACACCCCACACCCCGTAAAACAGTGAGTGAGCGAGCTTTTGAGTTCCCCAGAATTCTTCCTCTAGCTGGGTGGTGGTGGAAGCGGAATAAAAGATGTCTTTGGGGTTGATCCATCTTTCTTTTTTAAAAAAAGTAACTTCTGAAGAGGTCGCAGCTTTAGGACCAGCAACCAACAAAGTTTTATTCTGGGTATAAGCGCATGTACACGAAAGCTTATACCCAGAATAATATTTGTTGGTCTTAAAGGTGCCATTGGACTCGAGATTTTGTTCTGTTGCTTCAGACCAGCACAGCTACCTGCCTGAATCTATCTTCTGAAGAAGAATTTTGTGCAACCATAAAGCTTAAGCTGCGGTGGCTCAAGTGGTTAAGATGCTGAACTGCAGGCTGTGGAAGGTCGGTAGTTGAGCGGTTGGAGTCTCTAGTTCCAGCTCCTGCCAACCTAGCAGTTCGAAAGCAAGAAATTGCAAGTAGATAAATAGGTACCACTTCAGTGGGAAGGTAACAGCGTTCTGTGCGCCTTGGTGTTTAGTCATGCCGGCCACATGACCACGGAAACGTCTTCGGACAGCGCTGGCTCTTCGGCTTTGAAAGGGAGATGAGCATAGCAACTCTAGAGTCGGATTCGACTGGCTTTCGAGCAAGGGGACCTTTACCTTTTTAAAGCTTACTCGCTTCGCCTTTTTAAAAAACACTTGCCTTGGCTCTAAGGAAAGCGTTAATATAAGCCTACTCTGGTGAACCGTCCTTAAAGGACAGCTTTGCTTATAAACATATCTGGGCTTGCTGGGAATTGTAGTTCCTTCCACCTCCGCGCACGCACCTCCCCATAGCCCTAAAGCCATGTGATTTACAGGTTTGGGTCTGTGATTGGCCAAACGGGGGATTATGGGGCGGGCATACAGCTGCTGTCTTAATTGGAAGAGCCGCTGCAGGCAGGCGGATGGCTGTGCGCTGCCTGCTCAATGAGAGCAGAGGAGCGCTCCAGAGATGGTTGCCCGCTCTTGGGGGACGAGACGGGGCTAACTTCGGCCGCCGCCGCGGGGTTGTCAACTGCAGCCGCCCTGCGAGGAGAGCCTCTGGGGAGACCCGGGTGAGGGAAGCCCCGCGAATGGCTGCCTGGTCGCTTGTGCGCTTTGCTCGGTGACTCCGAGGCGCGTTTGGCAGTTTAATCTGTGCCATTTCCTCCTTGGCCCGCTGAGGATCTCCTGTCGCCCAGGGCTGCCACCGTCCAGCCGTTGGGTGCCTCCTCCCCCATTCCGCAAGGAAGGCGGAGAGAAAGCGCGTTGCTAATCTGTAGGATGCCATATGGTGGACTGGTTTGTGCAGGGGATTCCGAAACTGAAAGGAGGCTTGACGCAAAACAATCCAGAATTGTGGCAGGGGGCGGTGTTCCCGGACAGTGCTGGATTTGTTGCAATAAAAAAATGACTTTGTGGCATCATGAACTTTGGTGAGAGGGCTTTGCTCTTTGAAGCTCGCTAAGCTCTGAAAAGGCACAAAACTCGTATTGGTTTTGTTGTTGTTGCTGGGATGTAACTCTTGAAACAATAGGTTTTATGAACTTGGGTTATTAGGTGTGATGCTTTGGTTGTTCATTTTGGTGGTTTCCTCTAACAGTAGCCTCCTGGTCTTGCAGAGTGTTGTTTGGCTCCTTGGTTTTCCGTATCCGAGCCCCCACCCCCAAATCTGGCTTGTGTACTATTCCCCCCCTCCCCACTATTCTGCCCTGGCTGACTTTACCATTACACCCCTTTGTCCTTCAGTTGCACAGAAAAGGTATAAGGCCTAATCTATGGCAGGTACAGATACCAGTGAACTGTGACTGTTAAGAGTGGGACCTGCACTTAGTATGCCTGTGTGTGTGTGTGCCTTCGGGGGTGAGCGGGGTACAAATTGAAAGTATAAAATAAATAAATAAATAAATGTAGAGTCCAGTGGCACCTTTAAGGCCAACAAAGGTTTATTCGAGGTATGAGCTTCTGTGTGCAAAGCACACTTTTTCAAGTACAGTGGAATGGGAGGTAAGGTTCAAATTTATAGATGGGCTGAACGGTGTGCCTGTACCATGTGCCAAAACGTCAGGAAAGGGCTACTGCCCTTTTGGACTGCTTGTGAGGTTTCATGGCCCTGAAGAACATAATTTCATGGACCTTTGGCCTGATAAGGGCTTGAGTATTTACTGGTATTGCAGTTTCTTCCCTCGCAACTACCAATGCAGTGTTACTTTAGTTTAAGCCTGTTTGGTTTCAATAGATTCAGGTGGGTAGGCATGTTGGTCTGCAGCAACAGAACAAAGTTTGAGTCCAGTGGCACCTTTACAACCAGCAAAGTTTAATTCCGGGTATAAGCTTCGGTTCCCACAATTAAACTTTGTTGGTCTTAAAGGTGCCACCGAACTCAAACTTTGTTCTGTGGTTTCAAATAGGCTTAGACTGGAGTAACTCTGTATAAGATTAGTACATTAGAAGAAGAGTTGGTGTTTATAGCCTGCATTTCACTACCCAAAGGTGTCTCAGAGCAGCTTACAATCCCCCTTCCTCTCCCCACAACAGACACCCTGTGAGGTAGGTGGTGCTGAGAGCCCTGAGAGAACTGCTTTTGAGAGAACAGCTCTGAGAGGACTGTGACTGACCCAAGGTCACCCAGGTGGCTGCATGTGGAGGAGAGTGGAGAATCAAACCCGGTTCTCCAGATTAGAGTCTGCCCTCTTAACCCCTACACCAGACTGGCTCTCTTAGATGAAGACTCTTCTGAATAAGTATGGTGTAGTACTAGAGTGCTGGATTGGGACCTGGGAGACTCAGATTTGAATCCCCACTCTTCCGTGGAAGCTTGCTGGGTGACCTTGGGCCAGTTACGCAGTTAACCTCCTTTGCAAAGTTGTTGTGAGGATAAAATGGAGGAGAAGAGACTGATGTAAGCGGCTTTGGATCCTCATTGGTTAGAAAGGCGGGGTATCAATGAAGTAAATAAATAAGTAAATGCATGTTGTGACTCTGTCTCTACCCAAGCTTACAAAGGGAGTCCTGTCCGACCCAGCCAAGTAGAGAATATGCAATTTCTCCTTGTGACACAACCAAAATAAACTCTAGGTCTGTGCTGTAAAGCAAAATTAAATCTAATGTCTCTAAAATCTAATTTAGGATATTTATTATCTTGATTTCCTTCTTTTTTTCCTTATTCCACACTGTTTAGTTCTTTCCCCCTTCTCCGAGAAGACATCAATCTCTCTGCAAGGCAGCCAGTGTGGTGTAGTGGTTAGAGTGTTAGACTAGGATCTGGAAGAACCAGGGAAACTTGCTGGATCACCTTGGACCGGCCAGACTTGTACACACTAAATCCAGTCTATTTCTCAGGGTTGTGGTGAGGATAAAACAGAAGAGGAGAACAATGTAAACCACTTTGGGTCCCTACTGGGGAGAAAAGGCGGGGTATACGTGAAGTAAATAATAAATGCGTGTGACCATATATGGGGAATTGAAGGAAACCCCCGGATAGAGGGTTTTATGCTGGGTGCATTGCCAGTTGCTGCAGATCAGCTACTCAGAGAGAGTGTGTCTTGTGGATCGGTTCCAGACCAAATGGGCTAACATCGTCCAGTTATTTGGCAATAGTGCCAGACTCCCATATTACTTAATACCAGTTTGGCTCTTGCTCTGTGCCACCCCGCCTCCATTTCCAAGTTACTGTTAAGAGTTTCATCTGTGCAAAGTTCTCTCTTTTTTGAGAGAGGGTCATGCGTCCATGTCCTGAGCAGGGCCTTCCCAAAGGCTGCTCTACGGTTGTAGGATTCTTAATTTTTTGAAATCCCCGGAGGGATATTTTTTATTATTTTTTTATAAGACTACAAAACTACAAAGAAAATATAAGGGGAGGGGATTACATCTAAGGATAAAGGATAGATAACCACACTACACTAAAAACCCCAGAGGAGGAGATCATATCCATGTTAATCTAAGTGTTATTAATAAAAGTGTTAGTAAAACAATATACTTGTAGAGTTCTTGTTTGTCTCGGCTTCAATGTTAGTATATTAGTTATTGTGAGAGAACTTTCTGAGCATCTTCTTGTTATTTGCTTCAAAAGGCCATTTTCAGAGTCCTTCTGCCTTTACTTCGGTTTTCTGTCTCTGAAATCATATGTAGCTTTCATTGTGCCTGCTCCCGTTACTGCAGCAGAGTCGTCATCCGTTCCAGAGGTAGCGGAGTCACTTGATTTCGATTCTTCATCTTTGGATTCTTCCTCAGATTCCAACTGGCGTCTCAGAAATTCTTTGGCTTTAAAAATGGAGTCAATCTTTTCTCTTTTGTCGTTGATTTTAAAGATGATACCCTCTGGAATCGCCCATCTGTACGAAATTCCATTGGCTTGAAGAAAAGAAATTAAGTCCTTATAGCTTTTCCTCTTTTGACAAATTTCAAATGGAATGTCTTTTAAAGTGTTATTGTTTATATTACCCATTTTCAGTGGAGTTGCTGAAGTAGTTTTTAAAATAGCATCTCTGGTCTGTCTTCTTGAGAATCTGACCACAATTTCTCTAGGTAGGCAATTTTTTTTAATATAGTTGGAGTATGCCCTATAAGCAGTCTCCATCTCTTTTACTACTTCATCCGCTGTTGAGCCTATTGCTGGAGCAATGATCTCGCTGAGCAGCTTCCTCAGATCCTCCTTCATTGATTCAGGAACTCCCTGGAATCTGAGAATCATGTTGGCTTTTTCCATTTGTAGCTGTAACAAACGGTTTTCTTGGAAGTTTTGTTTTGCTTCAACTTCCCCCATTCTTTTCTTCATTTTCTTGTTTGTGGTGTCTATTTCTTTCATTCTCTCAGTCGTATGCGCCACCTTCTTCGCCGTTTCTGCCAGTTGGAGCTGCTGGGACACGAAATTCTGATTCAGAGAAGTCAGTTGCTGGTTAATACCATCGAGTTGCTCCATCACCGGCTTAAGCATATCCGCTAACATTTTCATGACGTCTGCTCCCTCTTCCGGGTTTGGGCTCTTACTACCCGCCGGTTTAACTTTAAACTTTCTTTGAGAGGCTGCCATTTTATACGATTGTTTACCATTTCAAACCGCTTCTCTTGGACTCGAAAAATCACCACGTCGATGTCAGCGCTCAAGTAAGTCTCTCAAACAAAATCGCTGCTTATTTCCCCCCCTGCCCCCTTCCGATCTGTGGATCAGCGATGGCGGTCGTTCTCCCTGGACCTCGGGGGAGCGACTCGCACACCAGCGGTACAGAGGGGTGCTAGCTCAAGTAGTACTCACACGGAGCCTTTGTGATAGGCTCCAGGCCATAGGGCTTTTGAGGGGTAGCCTCTTCGACGGCTAAATGCCGGAGAATTGAGGCTCCCCTTCGCTCTGATGGTCCTGCCGCTGCGTGGCCCTTGGGCACAAGCTGATTCGACTGGGACAAGCGCAGGAGATCGAGCGGAATATTGATCATTGTGAGCGAGGTCAAAGAAATGACCGACAATGAACATGAGTTCAAAATAAATGTATGTTTTAAAAGTGAACTACCCCCCCATGGGAAAAACAGAGCGCAAAGAGGTTGTAGAATTCTTGTTATCAGGAGTTTAGGGAATGTATCTTACTTCCTGGCCTTTAGAAAGTGGAGTAAAGTCTTCTTGTCTGGCAAGGCCTTGCGGCAATTTGTACTATTAGTTTCCTACTTTTCAGGTTTTAAGGGATGTTCTTGTGACCTGCCTTGAGCTTGTATGGAAAATGGGATGGAAGTGGTTTGAACAAAAAAGAATGGAAAGTGTTCACACCATTGTTTTGTTGCCTTACTAAAGGTAATATCTCAGCCTTAATGTGCCTCAACGGTAATATTGCATAGTCTAATTCCCTTAAATCTTTGTCCATCACAGACTTCCTCACCCACTTTTGGGTTCCTCTTTGATATCGACGGAGTGCTTCTCCGGGGACAGTATGTGATTCCTGCCGCCAAGAAAGCCTTCCAGAAACTCACAGATTCCACAGGCCAGTTCTGTGTGCCAGTTGCCTTTGTCACCAATGCTGGGAACTGTTCTCGTGATGGCAAGGCCGAAGAGCTGTCCAACGCTCTGGGATTTAAGGTAGGATGACTATTTGTGTTACCCTGGGCCACCTGCTGGTAGATCTAGGCTGTAAGACTAGAATTCTACAGTTGCTCTTAAAAAAAATTGTGTGGGATCCTCACAAAAGTCGAACGAGCTTGGAGCCTTTCCATGCAATTGGATTTTAGTACAAATACAAAAACAGTTTGTATCAGTTTGTTGTTGTGCAGTCCAGATGTTTTCAAAGGAAGTGCTTCTGTGGTGAATATACAACTTTTCTTGGCTCTGAACAGGCTCGTAGACAAATATGCGGTTCTTCTCACAGTGTGCGCGCATCATTATTGTGATTAGCATGGCAAAAAGCTCTTCCATTCGCAGAATAGATTCAGGTGGGTAGCCATGTTAGTCTGAAGCAGCAGAACAAAGTTTTGAGTCCAGTGGCACCTTTCAGACCAAAAAAAGTTTAATTCTGGGTATGAGCTTTCGTGTGTATTTGATGAAATGGGCATGCACACGCAGGCTTATACCGAGAATTAAACGTTGTTGGTCTTCAAGGTCTCCCATCCAAATAGTTGAATTCAACTCAGTGTGTGTGAGATATCATTCACGTATGAAGGTGCTTTGGCAGTTGAAGAAGAAGAGATTGGATTTATACCCCGCCCTTCACTACCTGAAGGAGTCTCAGAGCGGCTTACAAACTCCTTCCCCTCCCCACACCAAACACCTCGTGAGGTAGGTGGGGCTGAGAGAGCTCTCCCGAGAATTGTCCTTGAGAGAACAGCTGTGAGAGAACTCGTGACTGACCCAAGGTCACACCAGCAGCTGAATGTGGAGGAGTGGGGAATCAAACCCGGTTCTCCTAGATTAGAGTCCGCGCTCCTAACCACTGCACCAAACTGACTGGGAACCCCTTTGGTATCGCGGTTGGAGTGTCAGACTGGGATCTGGGAGGCCCGGGTTGGAATCCCCACTCTGTCTTGAAAAGTTTGCTGCGTGACCTATCTCACAGCCTATCCCCATAACATGGAGGAGAGGAGAAGGATATAAGCTGTTTGGAGTCCCCATTGGGTATTGTGGTAGAGTAATGTAATGATCCTTGGATAGCTAAAGATATTAGATATTTCCGGGTTGGGCCCTGTTCATAATATCTGCTGATCGCTTGACGTTTTGATCACCATGTGATTGTTTTTGCAATGCATTTACTGCATTTACTGAGGGACTTCATTCCTGTCTTCCCTGACTCTGACCTAAGTAACAGTTGCCTTTTTTTTTCCCCTGAGAGGAGGAGAGCAAGAGCAGAGGAGGAGGGAGGGACAGGAGAGAGGAAGAGGTCTAATGGGGAAACTGCAGGAGAGACAGGCCTGTGAGAGCCACAAGGGCACCAGTGGGGCTTGTGGAAGTTGAAACAGGTTATTTATTTATATTTATTTAATTTCTACCGTGCCCTCCCCGTCATGGCAGGCTCAGGGTGGCTTACATGGAATAATAAGCCGCTAAAACAAATATAGATGAAATCATAAACAGTATAAATATAAAAGCATTACAAAGTGCTAGTGCCAGATGGTTCATATACGTTGGTGAACGTAAACAGCATCTGACACAAACAATCAGCTACCATCGTAGTCTGGGTTATGCAGGCTGTTAATAATGATGTTAATATTGATGTTAATGCTGATGTTAACATTGGGGCCAGGGCCTCAGTTTGTACGATGCGGCTTCCTAGTTGAAGGCCTGGTGGAAGAGCTCTGTCTTACAGGCCCTGTGGAATTGTAAAAGGTCCTGCAGGGCCCTGATGTTTTCCGGGAGCTCATTCCACCAGTGCAGAGCCGCCACTGAAAAGGCCCTGGCCCTCATCACAGCCAGCCTGGCTTCTCTGGGGCCTGGCAGAGCCAGATGATTTGGGTACCCCGATCGTAGTGCTCTCTGGGGAACATGTGGGGAAAGGCGATCCCTTAGGTATGTAGGTCCCTGAGAATGTGGACTTCTCCTGTCAGACTGAAGCCCCAGGTAGAGACTAATGTTGACCGTGCTTAGACAATCCTGGGAAGAAGAGCCTAGCACCTAGGAGGACATTGGTAAAGCTTGACTGGCAAACATAAAAGTTAAAGACTTATCTTTGGAACCCAGTTATTACTTCCCACCCTTTCTCAGTTGAAGCTTCCCTGTTTACTTGCCTCATTAAAGTTCTTTTGTTGCTGTTAACTACACAGTTGCTGGAACCCACCAGGGTTGGTAACAGACGTGCCAGCCCTGAAGAGCCTTCCGCACTTGCCTCGAAGCCTATTTGACCAGACACACTACTAATTTGTAGTGGTATTTTATTTTCATGATGTGAAGTTTCCACTGATTGCACATCAAGTGGCTTATACAGAGCACTGGTGTCAAGGCATCCTTTTGAGCACAGCAGTTCACATGCTCATGAATGTGTAATGAGCTGCTTTGAGTTTTGTGTATGAACTGGACGGTACACGGCAACGGATTGTGTGTCCATGCATCACTCATGCAGTCATATTTCTTAACTTCAGTGTGTGGCTGTGCTCAAGCAAAAATGGGACCACTGCCATATTATATGTTGACGTGTACCTAGCCAGGTTGACTTCCAAGCTACATTTCTGGATCTAAAAATCTGAGTGAAGAACAGGTTTTGAGTGGTCTTGTGGGAATGAGTTATCTGAATGTCACCCATGTCCGTCTTGTTGAGGATCCTGGAGAGTGCAGCTGGGATTATTGCATGTGGGAAAGGAGGACACTCAACCTGCTGACTTCTTCTCTCTTCCAGATTTCTCCCGAACGGGTGATCCTCTGTCACAGCCCTTTGCGCCTTTTCCACAAGTTCCATGACAAATGCATGCTGGTGTCTGGCCAGGGCCCCGTGGCACAGAATGCCAGGGAGTATCCTTTGCTGCTTCGAAAGAGTATCTCCATAGACATATATTTTTTGCCTTGTCACATCTGATTTATGGCGACCCCCAGTAGGGTTTTCAAGGCAAAAGACCTCAGAGGTGATTCGCCATTGCCTGCCTCTGCATAGCGACCCTGGACTTGCTTGGTGGTCTCCCATCCAAATACTGGCCAGGACCGACCCTGCTTAGCTTCTGAGATCAGGCTAGCTAGCAAGTGTATGTAAAATCAATATTGCAGTAGATATGAGGCTTGGCATAGTTTTCCTGTTAACTGTACTTACTGAACTAACGTCATTGCAGTAGGCATCCTCAGAAGCAGAAGTGTATGATCTAACAGATGTGGAGTTGACTAGGAGTGAGGCAGCCTGGGCTCACCAAGTGACCTTGGCCTAACCTACTGCACAGAGTTGTTGCAAATGCAAGGGTATAATGGGATAACTGTGTGCTGTTCTGAGCTCCTCAGAGAAATAGTTGGGTGTAACTGTGAGAACTGATAAAGTTTTTATTTTGACATGCTGTGATAAAGTCACAGCCCAACTTCTGGGGAATGGCTGATTGGACTGAAACCAGTCTAGATAATGAAAAGAGCTGAAGAGGCTTCCCCAGGCCACTACATCTCAGCTCGCTCTTGAAGAGTTTATGGTAATTTTTAACTTAGGTCTCAAAGTGGCTTTTCACATGAAGCTGCCTTATTTTGAGTCCGCCCCTTGGTCCATCAAGGCCAGCTCTCCAGGGTCTCACATGGAGGTCTTTTCACAGCACCTATTGCTTGGTTCTTTTAACTGAAGATGCTGGGGATTGAACCTGAGTCCTACGGCATGCAAAGCAGAGGCTCTTCCGCTCAGTCGCAGCCCCTCCCCCTCTTCCACTTAATCCTCACCACAGCAACTTTTTGAGGGTAGGTTAGGCTGAGAGATGATGGGCCCGAGGTTACCTGGCAGGCTTCCATGGTAGAGCAGGGGATCTGAACTCAGTTGTCTCAGTGTGATGTAATGGTTAAGAGTGGTGGACTCTAATCTGGAGAACTGGGTTCAGTTCCACACTCCTCCACATGAAGCCAGCTGGGTGACGTTGGGGCAGTCACAGTTTCCTTCGAACTCTCTCAGCCCAGAAAATAAGTCTAGGTCGCCACCTAGTGGTGCATAATGCTAAAAAGAGCTGGTACTTCAGGCAGCCAGACAATCTTAGGTTCTCCTGGCTATACCACACACAATGCCATATGATGAGGATGACGAGGAGGAAGAGGATGAGGAAATTGTCCTAGGTGCTTGTCCGGCACTCTGACCATTACACCACACCAGCTGGGTGACGTTGGGGCAGTCACAGTTTCCTTCGAACTCTCTCAGCCCAGAAAATAAGTCTAGGTCGCCACCTAGTGGTGCATAATGCTAAAAAGAGCTGGTACTTCAGGCAGCCAGACAATCTTAGGTTCTCCTGGCTATACCACACACAATGCCATATGATGACGAGGAGGATGAGGAAGAGGAAATTGTCCTAGGTGCTTGTCTGGTATTCTGACCATTACACCACACAGCCTTCAGAGGCACTGATTGATTGGGGTATTATAGAATAAAATACTCGGGCTTTGCTCACTCATAAGAATATAGGAATGTTAATGGTACATCCATGTGACTTAGTTGAACTGTGCTTACACGTGGTGTCCAACCATCGCTATTACTAGAAATAAATGGAAGGCAGATTCTAGAAAACTGGATTCTACATGTACTGAGGGCATGAAGTGAATCCCAATGTGGAAAGGCTGTTCCCACAGGTTCTAAGGAGGTGAAATTTGATACACATATAGGCTAATACCCCCGAGGTATATTCATATGTGAGTATATTCACGTGTTGGTCTGAAGCAGGAGAACAAAGATTGAGTCTAGTGGCACCTTTAAGACCAACAAAGTACACACAAAAGCTTATACCTTGAATAAAACTTCGTTGGTCTTAAAGGTGCCACTAGACTCAAACTTTGTTCTATCCCCTAGGTATGTTAGTTATTAGAAAAGCTTTAAATTCACAACAGAGAACCATAATCCAGGGAGCTGCTATTTGTGGTCTGGAATGTCGGTTTGTGGTGGCTCCATTATCCCTTCAGACAGCTGAATCAGACTGGGGAGAGTGTATATGTGTATTTCCACTAGCAGTGAGGAACATAAGTGAATTGACCGATATAATCGGGCCATGCCTTCTGCGCTGTCTTTGACTGCCTGTGGGTGATAGAGAAGTGGCCTTTTAGAAGATGTGATTGCAGCCTCAGTTATTTTAATGGGCTTCTGCTACAAGGTGCTTTATTTTCTGAATATTTCTCTAAGCCAAAAGGGAGCAGGTTGTTTTCTTCCTTGACCATCTAAAATAGCCTGGGATTCCGGCGCATTGTTACCACTGAAGACGTAAGGAAGGCGTTTCCTTTGCTTGATATGGTTGATCAAAGCCGAAGGCCAAAAGAACTGGCAAGTATCAATCTGACTGTAATATCCATGTATGGGTGACCACTGGGGGCATCTCACTGGCTTGGTAGAATTAAATATTCTGCTGGCAGCTTTCAGCTGACCTAGTTTGTTGTTAGGGTACATCACAGCAAACGCATTCATGTCATCTTTACCTAGATGGCTAGAACTATAATGAGTGAAATCTTTGTCCCGTGTGCCCTTGGTTTCTACAGTCACGCATATCAGAAAGTCAAGGTCACGAGTAAGCGGAGTAAAAAAATTCCTCTTCCAAAGATTCTTTGGCCATGCTAGATTTCTTACAAAACCAATTTTCCCTAAGGCTTTGCACTTGGAAACCAAGAATCACGCCTTGCTGTTGAAAAATCTTAGCCTATTCTGTTGGATGCTGTGAAATGACAAACTTTTCTCTCTCTCCTTCCTTTCAACCAGCCTCCTCCCACCACTGATTTCCCCACCATAGAGGGTAAGAGATTGTTTTGTCGTCTTTGAATTTTCCTTTAGGTGCAGGCTAGCGGAACAGATTCCTTGTGAAATCAGCCAGCATGGATGGTCCTTGTGAAATCATCACCTTTCTGTTTACGAGGAAGTAAATGTATTAACTCTATGAATTGCTCCAAACCAATATTTTCTACAGTAACAGACATGAAAGAGGCAAGGAAGCGGTTGTGGGGACGATTCGTAGTTAACACACTTGCACCTGGTTTTCTATTGAAAATCCTTGAATTATTCTGCCCCCCCCCCCATCAGAGTTTTCTTGTTTTGGAGCCCAGTTGGATGTGGGGAGATATTTATAGGGGAGAACTGGTGGGTAAATGAAAGGTTACACACACCCTTTGTTTCTGCTGATTCTCTCTGGCAAACATCCCTGCAGTAGCAGAATATCCCTTGGTATATTTTTGCCTTTCCTGGCAAATGTCTACAGTGGCATCCCCAACACGGTGCCTGTGGGTGCCTGGACGCCCGCTGACACCTTTCCTGCTGCCTGCCCAAGTGTTTTTAGAAGAAGGCGCTTTTGCCCAGCAGGGCTTCTGATTGGCCCCTGGAGATCTGGTTGGCTGTTCAGTTTTTTTTTAAAGTTGCTTTGGCAGCAGCTGCCCCCACGGCACAAGGATCTTCGCTGCGTGACTGAGGGTAAACTGCGTGTATGCAAGAAAATGTTTCTTAGAAGTCTGTTCATTTTAAAAGGCGCTCTGTTAAAAACAGTTTCTTCCTGTTGGAGAGCCAGTTTGGTGTAGTGGTTAAGTGTGCGGACTCTAATCTGGGACTACCGGGTTTGATTCCCCACTCCTCCACTTGCACCTGCTGATGTGACCTTGGTTCAGTCACATGCTCTGGCACAGCTGTCCTTGAAAAAGAGCCGTTTGTGTCAGAGCTCTCTCAGCCCCACCCACCTCACAGGGTGTCTGTTGTGGGGAGGGGAAGGGAAAGGAGTTTGTAAGCCGCTCTGAGACTCCCAAGTGAAGGGCGGGGTATAAATCCAATCTCTTCTCTTCTTCGTCTCTTCCTGGAATATTAGTCATGCACGACCTCACTTCCTGGCGTTTTGTGGTTGGCTCTGCCTCCCGCGGCAGCCATTTTGTGGTTGTGCCCACCACCATGTGTCAGGATTCCAAAGGGGCCTGCAGGGTCAAAGAGGTGGGGACCAATGTTCCCTCTAAGCTGTGGAGTCTTGTGAGCAAAAATTCTACTTTGTGAGCTACTGGCATTAAAGTTACGAGTGAGCAAAAATTCTACTGCCATCCTTCCTGAGCTAAGACAAAAATGTGTGAGCTGGAGGCTAAAAAACTGAGAGCTAGCTCACACTAACTCAGCTTAGAGGGAACACTGGTGGGGACCCTGGTCTGCATGGGGTGGGAGTGCATAAGGAGGGGCCAGCATCGTCTGTTCTCACTAAGACTTTGCTTCCATTATCCCAGGGCTGAATGTACATGGTGATCTGTAACCATTGCCATGTGGTTTCAGGCCAGTCCAGCAGAGGTTCATAGTACTTTCCATATGATCCTGTCCCACAGTGCCCGACAAAAACTGAGGGTGGGATGGCACCAATACATGGAAGACAAAATGTTATGCCAATTCCTATAGAGAATATGTAGAATAACATCTTCGGTAGAACTGTATATATTGAAAATCCACTATGCAATTGTAGATTGTGTGAACAGGCATGTTTGTAATAATCTATGTAACCAAAGCTTTTTGAAAGAGACTAATCCTCATTGTGTGGGAGGGAGGAGAAATGGAGTCACCTTCTCCACCCAGGAATGTTGATCTGAACTCTTTGGTCTCACCCATGCTTGGTGCATCCATATATATCTAGTAGATAGAAGGCAGCCTCCTTTGAGGTGTTACATATATGGGTTAATTTGTGTCCTTGAATGCAACCAGTGGAACTGGATCACTTACAATGAAACTCCTCAGAAATGTTGACTTTCCAAACTGATGGATGTACTTTGACAGCCCAAACAACTGTGGCAAGTTTATGTGAACTGGAGCCTGCTAGATGAGGTAAATGCGAATATTGGTCCCTTTCCCAAGAGAAGCACACTGTCTGTGGTAGGTATGATTATTCCGTCATATAAAACATCTTGTTCTAAACATTCCCTGTATTTATAATACACATTTCAGGGGTAATCCTGTTCGGGGAGCCAATCCGGTGGGAAACTTGCCTGCAGCTGATTATTGACGTGCTCCTGAGCAATGGGAACCCAGGGGCCGAGCTCTCTGCTGTGCCATACCCACATCTGCCTGTCCTGGCCTGCAACATGGATCTCTTGTGGATGGCGGAAGCCAAAATGCCAAGGTGATGTAAATGTTCTTTGGGGGGGATCTCCATCCTTTCAAATCTATAACAGACTCATGGAGGATAGGTCTATCCATGGCTGCTAGCCATGATTAAATAAAAACTCCACATTCAGGGGCAGTAAACCCGTGAATCCCAGGGCCAGGAGGTTACATCAGAGAAGGCCTTGACCTCTATGCCCTGTTGTTGGCCCTCCAGAGAAACTGGTTGGCTACTCCAGGTAGTCAAAGGAGAAACCTTGCTGAGGCACATTAATTTAAGCTAATTATGGTTTCAGAGTGTGGTCTGAATTTTCTTTAATGTGTTCAGATACTAACTGGCTTTTACTGACTAGCCACTAGAGTGGATCCTCTCACACACTTATGATTGAAGCCACACTAGCCCGCTCTTTCCCAAGAGCCAGACTAAATGGTATGAGGTCTACTCATCACCAGAGACAGGCTTTAAAAAATGGGTACTCTGTCCTCTGACAAGAAGAGAGCCAATTTGTTGTAGTACTTAAGAGCGACGGACTCTAATCTGGAGAACGGGTTTGATTCCCCACTCCTCCACATGCAGTTAGCTGGGTGACCTTGGGACAGTCACAGTTCTCAGCTGTTCTCTCAAGAGCAGTTTTCCCAGAGCTCTTTCAGACCCACCTACCTCACAGGGTGTCTGTTGTGGGGAGAAGGGAAGGAGATTGTAAGCCACTCTGATTCTTCGAGTGAAGGGTGGTGTATAAACCCAATCTCTTCTTTTCCACTCCCAGACGTAGAGCTAAGGCACTCTGCAAGGCTACCAGGCAGAGCTACCCTTCCAACTGTCTGTTGTCTTGCTGAGCCAGACCTCATTCTATGACTGCACTCTTTCTGCAGCAGACTCAAACTATTTCTTCTTCTGCCTCCCTCCCAACATTCCATCCTCCCTCCTATGAAAGAAGAAGAAGAGATTGGATTTCTACCCTGCCCTTCACTACCCAAGGGAGTCTCAGAGCGGCTTACAAACTCCTTTCCCTTCCCCTCCCCACAACAGACACCCTGTGAGGTAGGTGGGGCTGAGAGAGCTCTGACAGGAACTGCTCTTTTTCAAGAACAGCACTGAGAGAACTATGGCTTGCCCCAGGTCATCCAGCAGGTGCAAGTGGAGGAGTGGGGAATCAAACCCAGTTCTCCCCGATTAGAGGCTGCGCCCTTAACCACTACACCAAGCTGGCTCTGGTGATTGGAAGCTGGAGCAGCCCTCCCATAGGTTCAGCTGAGTGGCTGTTCTTCCCTTTGGGGGCAAGACAGCTTCCTGTCAATCACAGGGTCCCAAAGTGCTTTACATCATTCTCCTCACTACAGCCTTGTGAGGTACAGAGTGTATGGCTCAAGCTTCCATGGCAGAGTGGGGGTTTGAATCTGGGTCTCTCAGATCCAGCCACTAGACCACACTGGCTCTTTGCAAGTGGATCGTAATGGAGTTCTCGTTCTCTTGGCTGTGTTAACAACGCTACATGATGGGTGGCAGGTTCTAGTGTTCCGGTGAGGTGTGTAATGCCCGTGGTGGTCTTTCCTGGTCAGATTTGGCCATGGCACTTTCCTTATGTGCCTGGAGAGCATCTACAAGAAAATGACGGGCAAGGAGCTGAAGTACGAGGCCCTGATTGGCAAGCCCAGCACCGTCACTTACCGCTATGCTGAACACATTATCAAGCAGCAGATGGAGAGTCGTGGCTGGGTGTCTCCTCTGCGCCATCTGTATGCCGTTGGGTAAGCAGCCTCTTTTTCTTGAGCAGGAAAGAGGAAGACTTTGGCCGTAGTTGCTGAGCACCAACATGGCGAAGGGTTTAAAGGTTTATATCCCTTATCGGGTGGCTGAGGTTAGTTTGATCTCATCAGATCTTGGAAGCTAAGCAGAGTTGGCCCTGGTTCGTATGTGGGTGGGAGACCACTAGGGAAGTCCAGGGTTGCTTTGCAGAAGCAGGATTGCTATGCAGAGCAAACCACCTCTGTTCATCTCTTGCCTTGAAAACCCCTTGAGGGGTTCTCGTACGTTGATGCAACTTGACGGCACTTTCCACCACCAACTTCTAGGGTTGTCAGTTTTTACTTTTAAGAGGAAGTTGGAATAAGGCAGCGGTCCCCAGTGTGGTGACCGTGGGCATTGTGGCACCTGCTGAAACACTTTTTGGTGCCCGCCAAGTGTTCTCAGGAAATGAGCAGGGCCAGGTGGGGCCTTTTCCCAGTAAGGCTTCTGATTGGCTGTGCAGATTTTTAAAAATGTTGCTTTGGCAGCAGCTGCCACCATAGGACAAAGATCTTAACTGAATAGCATTTTGGCGCTCACCACGCAGTGTCAGAATTCTAAAGGGGCCCACAGGCTCAAAAAGTTTGGGGACCCCTTGCAGTAAGGTGTCTCTTCTCCCATAAACAATAGAGTGATGAACAAAATGGCTCAGTGACTGGAAATCATTTAAGTAATCCTTACCTAGTCACTGGAAAGGAAGACTATTCCCCCCCCAGTTATGTACAGTGACTAACCCCCCGCTGTGTATAACCTTTTTTAGGGGATCATCTTACATTCAGGATTGTCTTCCTCTTGCTTAGATACAGTAGTAATGCTGTAATCTTGATCAACGCACACACTCCTTTTGTCCTTTTTATTATCTGATTGGCTTACTCACAGGGACAACCCAATGGCTGATGTTTACGGTGCAAACCTTTACAACCGTTACCTCCAAGCTCATGCTGAAGTAAATGTGACTGCGATGACCGCCGATACCCAGGGCAACGAATGCCCCGAGCTGAAGAAAGATTCTGCTGTCTCGCTCAGCTGCATGCCAAGCTGCCAGTCTATCCTGGTCTGCACTGGGGTTTACAATCACCATGGAGATGTGCCCGCTGACTGTAACGTGAGCATGACGGAGACGATATTCCACGGGCACCGGGACTTCCATTTTGACCCCAGCCTGGTAGAGGCTTCTCACATTGTGCGCGATGTGGATGATGCTGTAGAACTTGTCTTTCAGAAAGAGAACTGGAAAAGGGAGTGACGCACCCGCTGTTTGCAACTAACTTGGGGACGCGAGGATAGAGCTCAGTTTGTTCTTTAACCTGAGCCAAAGTAAAGGAAGATTCTGCACATTTCTTTTTTGTGGGATTGTAAAAAACAAAAAAAACCCCTGCCCTAACCCGGATAGCCCAGGCAAGCCCAATCTCATCAGATCTCGGAAGCTAAGCAGGGCGGACCCTGGCAAGTATTTGGATGGGAGACCTCCAAGGAATACCAGGGCCGGGACGTAGAGGCAGGCAATAGCAAGGCACCTCTCTGAAATGTCCGAGCCCCACTAGGGGTCGCCAGAAGTCAACCAGGCATGCACGTACACACACATACAAAACACTCACCAACAAAACAAAACCTGAACCCAGACCCTCATCTTAGTCAGGGAGAGACTCATTAGGGCACATACACTACCCGATTTGAAATCCCGGTATCCGTTACCTGATTAAAACCGCAGTTCTTTGCTAGGATAAGGTTCGGCAGTAGAAGGGATTAGTTTGTCTGGTTGCAAGAGCGAAGCCATTGCTCCTTGTGGTTTTTTTGTATCTTGGCTTTGTTCCCCAGTACAGTCAACTGACCACAGTCCTATGAACCCAGATTCTGGGGGAAATGGACTTATTCGCCTAAAGACAGTGTGAGGTCTTGGTGCCATTTCTATACCCCATCTAAGTATCTGTGACGTGTTTCTTGCGTGTGTGCTTTACCAGAGCTATCAAGCCCTTCCACAAAGATGGCATCATATTTTTGGGGTCTCTCTCTTCCAAAAGTGCCTGTAGGTACTTGTAGCATGCAAGTACTCAATTTATGTTTGAAGAATTGATTTATGAAACATCTCATACCTGAAAGCCATGCAGAGAACCTCTTACTAAAGCAGAACAAGCCATGGAGGGATTCCATTTCCACCACCACCCCTTGCCCACCTGCTGTCTGGCTTGCTTTTGTCTGCAGGGCCCAGCTAAACTCCCAGAGGGGAAATCTCACTTGCCTCCTTCTGCCCACCCCACCCCACACTCACTTGTTTGTTTGCCAGAATCCAGTCCTTCTTTTCTACCCTTCCTCCCAGTTGCCCACCTGCTGTGCTGCCACCTTGGAGGCAGTGACAGGAGGGTTTCCCATTCCTCCTCCTCCTCTTTCTCACCTGCAGCCTTGCTGCCTTCTGTGCTTATTCCTCCAGGTGGCCACCTGCCGTGCCTACCTGTTTGCATGTCTCTAGCATTACTTTCTTAGCTGCAGGTGGGGGGGCCCCCTGTAGCTTCACCTCCCTCACCTGCACTGATGCTGGGACACAGGTTTGCAAAATGCCCTCCTTTTGCTGTACATGGCCCTGATCTGCAGATTTAAGTATTTGCAAAAGTTTAAGTTGATTCTGCTTCATTGAACAAAGTGAAAGCAGGATAGCTGGTAGGTGTCATAAGCCTGCCCTCATGGCTGGCTGCTCCCCAACCTCTTATCTTGCCTTCCCTGAACCACTTATTTTGCATTATTGCCGGCTGTGTGCATCACTGTCCCTTCTGTTCTTCGGGTAGCTGTGTATCTTGGCAATGCTGAGCTTAGTGTGCAGGCATTGGACTGCTGGGGTGAGGTTCAGAGGCCGGTTTCTCTGGCGAAAACTGTCGTTATTCATTCTAAGTTGCGCATTTCAGGAGGGGGGAAAAGACATCCATTAAATCCTAAAACAAATGGATTTAGTCTCTTCCCAGAAGCAAATGTGTATGTGTATTCCTGCTTTGCTGCTTCTTCCTCAAATGGCAATGTTAACTCTGTCCAAAGCAAACCTTTTCCTTTGAAATAATGGGGTTCTAGCCAGGCCTGCAGTAATTCCAGATGGTGTTGTAGTATTCTTTTGCTTAGGGATGTGTGGGTACTTTGACAATTTCCCTTAGAAATCATGGGCCTAGATCCAGAGTCATGCATGTGGAGCAGTGATCAGGTACAAGATTACTGGATTGGCTAACTAGGAGATAACTTCTGTTCCTTATTAATGTATAAGCAGTGCCCCAAGTTCTCACCATTCTTAGGGCAGGGTGTGGTTACGTAATATGAGCAATATCCTCTCTTTCTTATGCCTGTGTAATACATTAAATGTTGTTGGTTGTCACGGGAATGTTTGAAGAATTGATTTATGAAACATCTTATACCTGAAAGCCACGCAGAGAACCTCTTTCTAGAGCAGAACAAGCCATGGAGGGATCCCATCCCCCCCCTTGCCCACCTGCTGTCTGACTTGCTTTTCGGGCCATAGCCATACGAGGGAAAACCATAGAGTTTTCCCTCGGATTGCCATGGTCCCGCCCCCAGCGTGCCTGGTGTGGTCGTGTCACTTCTGGGTGACGCGCACGTCAGGGTGGAGTTCCCCTGGGGGCCAGATCCGCCAGCAGTGGGGAATGGGCCTCTGGGGCGGGGAATTGGGGAAGCCTAGTCCGACTCTCATCTCTTCTTGCTACTCTGGTGTTGAATCCTTCTCAAGAAACAAGTTCCTCTTGCAGTGGAATCTGCAAGCTTGGTTCTTCATCTCCCATATTCTTTGTTTCCCATCCAGGCCTCAATAGGTTATCTATACTAGAGACGGTACCTTTTAGGCTTGACTTGTGAAAGGACTCATGTGTCTTTAAGGTCTGGCTGGTATGGAGTGTTAAACTTCCTGTTTTACAACGCTGACATGACTAATGTACTTAATAAAAAAATTCTTATGCTCTTTTCTTGGCAGGAAATCCTTTTGAAGCTGCTGGCAAAGGCTTGTTTTATAGCTATATAGTAAATCGTATACAGGAGAACTATCAGTTAGTATGTTGGGCTTGAAGTTGGGAAGAACTGGGTTCAAATCATCAGTTGGCCATGGGGTAGCCATTCTATTTCAGCCTAGCCTACCTCATTTTTTCTTTAATTTAAACGTTTAACTTTATTAAACATAAACATAACCAGACATTACAAATATAGCAGTTCACCAACTTTGTAACATTTTAAAACTTCAGTTAGTTTAGAACTTTCTTAATAGTACAGTGTCATAATCCAAATTCAAAAAGTACTATATTTGTTTACACTTAAACATAACATTGAGTAGCACAGTTTACAAAAAAGTAACAATTGTAACAAATCAATAGGAAAAACATTATTTGGTACTTTGTCTTTTGATACCATATAATCTAGCAATGGATACCAGATAGCTACAAAGTGAGAACTTTGTTTTAAGTTAGTAGTTTGGGTATTTTTATAAGCAATTTTCTCCATTACATAAAATTGCCAGATTTTGTCATACTATAAAGAAACTGATGGGGTTAGTTTATGTTTCCACTTAACTATTGAAGCTCTAGTTCATTTTTGAGAATAAAATGAGCAACGGGAGAACCACAGGTGCTGCCTTGGCTCAAGGTTGGGATAAAAATGTAATACTGGGATATAATACTTGGCCTGGGAATTTGCCAGGTCTGAGGCAATACCTCAAACCAGTTTGTTGTCCATATATTTGCATTTGGGGTGCGATACAGTGCCATACAATGAAATGTTAGTGCACTGTATATTGTATTGCATAGGAGATAGGCAAAGGTGTTTCTCCAAAGAAGCAGCATTATACCTTGTGCATGGAGAGAGAATTTATGTAGCACCTACATCCAAGTGCAGTGTAAAAATAGACAATGGATATTTGTACCTGCCAGCAGGCTTACAAAGACAGAGAAACAGGGAGGTGGAAAAATAGACAGCAGGGAAGACACACCAGGAGCTTGAATAAACGCAAGAGACCTTTGACACAACACACAAAAAAATAGTTTTTAAATGTTCTTTAAAGACTTGGAAGGAAGGGGTTCTATGAACAGTAGGCAAAACAAAATACCATGGAAAATAGGTGTACATTTCGATGCAATGCTGTATGTTTGCCCCAGTGATTCAATTAATGGATCCTGGGCTATTTCATGTTGGAAAACACTGGAGGGGGAAGCAGGCGTAACCCCCCCCCCCAATACTGTAGTCCTAATAAGAATTAAGCCTATATGATTTAAAACAAATGCTATGGGCTTTGTTCATAGAACTTTCAGGGTCATGAGTGGCTGAGCCTGGGACAGAGGGAACGAGTAAGAGATCATATTTAGGCCAGAAAGTGGCAAATGAGAAATAAATGTGGGCAGAAGCCTGCAGACAAAGTGTTGAAAGGGAATGCATGCTGAAGAAAGGAAGTTAGTGAAGAGAAATGGTGAACTGAAGCTGGAAGAATAAGGCGATGGGAAAACTGGAAGATCTCAGTGAAGTTCATTGCTGTATGTATCGGGTGAATTAAAATAACCCTCAGTTACCACACGCTGGTTTCCTTTCCTTTGTGACATTGATTTGGGTTTACTGCAGTTCTTACCATCTTAAATATAAGTAATCCATCCTTCTACTTTCTAGCCTAGAAAGATGTTCCTTTCCTACTCAAGTGGTAATTGGTGCCTGCACACCCTCCGTCTGAAGAGCATCAAATCGTCTTACTCTCCTTTTGTGCTTCCCCTTCTGGTGCTGCCAACTCCTGACAGCTCTGGAAAGATGTAATTAGGGCTTTTAGCCGTATTTTAAGCCTTCCTCCCCCTCAAATCTTTCAGTCTTCTGTTTTTCTTGACAAACCATTTGTGTGTGTGTTTGCATATACTTCATTGCCCCTTGCTTTTTCCAGCAACTTGAGGATGCTTGCATAATACCCAATTTATTTTGGCTATTTTTGAAATGCCCTGGCTTTGTTCTGAAATTTTACCCACAAGGAAAGTTATCTGAGCTTGTCCTTGAAGGTCCGACTTGGGTAAAAGATTCCATTGTGCTTTACTGATTCTAATTGATGATGCCATTAGACAGAGAGCAAGAAGCAGCTAGGCACACCCTTTGAGCATGCCTGGACCTAGCGAAGCCAAGAATGCTTTCTCTAAGCGCCATTTGTACTGAACTTTAATATAATATGTACTTTTTAATTCCTGTAATCTGTTTTTTTTTCCATTCAGTTTTGGCTCATAAACAGGATCAATACATAAGGAACTAATTTAGAGCTAGGCAATATCACTGAATTACTCTTTGTTGGTCTTAAAGGTGCCACTGGACTCCAACTTTGTTCTGAATTATTCTTGTAATCCAAGTCCCTGCTTGTTGGCTTGCGATTTGGCCCTGAACGAGTTGAGTATTGAGAATAATCAGGACTTAATTTAAGTCAGGCACTCCGCAGGCCTTGGGTTTAGAACGTGTTTTTAATGTCAAGATTCAGCTCTGCAATACAATAATAATAGAGGTTGGAACTTCTGAGGATGTGCTTTTGTTTCCTCTCTGATTACAACTAGTCTGCGCACTGCTGGGATGGGGATGGGGTGGAGTTCCTAGACCAGATGGTACGACTGCTTGGTGGGTGTGATCACGTGTTAGAAATCAAGCATTGGAAATCATACAAATGGAGTTTTAAGAAGCATTCAGCCGTGACCTGGATAGCCCAGTCTAGCCAGATCTCAGAAGCTAGGCAGGGTCAGCCCTGATCAGTTATTTGGATGGGGGGCCACCAAGGAACACCAGGGTCACTACACAGAGGCAGGCAATGGCAAACCACCTCTGAATGTGTCTTGCCTCGAAGATGGGTGCGATGCGACAACAAAAAAGGAAGCAAAAAAGCATTCAATGAGATTTACAGCTATTCTTTTTGGTCTTTCTGTCCTATTTCCTTTTATCATATTACGTTGTTGTTGTTGTTGTTCAGTCGCACAGTCGAGTCAGACTCTTAGTGACCCCCATGGACCACATCACGCTGTCCTCTGGAGTTTGCTTAATTTCATAACATTATTAGAAAGAAGTAGGTTATTGCATGTTTCCATTTTACAGGTAAGCACCCTGCTCCAGGAACAGGTCATGGCGCAGAAGCCGGCTTCCACACGAACAGCTGTCACGCCTACAGATGTACGTTTGTATTGTGGCACTCATCCAGGCCATGCTTGAAATAACATGCATCCTCCCCAGGCAAATTCCTATGCATAAATTTGGGCTGAATAAAAGCCAATGACTTCTCCAAAGACATCCATGACCAAAGGAGGAGTTAATCCACTGTATATGACTCTACTTCTACCTTCTCTTTAGAAAAGGTGGAGCCAGGAAAAAAAACCACCCAGTGCCACCACACTTTTTTTAAAAAAAATCAAGTACAGGAGAGTTGTGCTCTTACATTTTTTGTTCTGGAGTAGTGATTTTCCCCAGAGAGATTGTGTGGTCTCATCTTTGCCAATAGGCTTCACGATAAGTCTATGAGTGGTCATAACCATTTCATGGGGACTGGTAAAGTGCTTATACAATGTTGGCAAGATATGTGACTCTTTCAGAGCAGGCGGAGTGGTAGGATTGAGGCGGGAAGCCCTTGCTTAAAATCCCCTCTCAGCCACATATTAACTGGATCTATGATTTTTTTTTTAATGTAGAGTGCATTTTTAAACCCACCTTTTGTCCATGGAGCTTCATGTTGCTTGTATCATTCTCCCCTCCTCCTCGCAAGAGCTCTGTGAAGTAGGTTAAGGAGACTGGCCCAAGAACCGCCAGCAAAGTTCATGGTGGAGTGAGGATTTGAACTCAGATCTTTAACATCCTACACTACAGCTCCTAAACACAGTATTGCTTTAGAGTTAGAAGGCTGTAACTCTATTTAGCACTGTAAGGCTCATAGTCTAGCCACTGTTGCTCCCCCCACCCCCTCCGGGTGTCCCCTTGAACTCAGTAGGTCTTAATCTGGAGTATGTATGTGTCAGATTGCAATGTTTAAAGCATGTTTAGTGCCAGATTCTAATGTTTAATATATGTTTGGTGCCGAGTGTGCTTTGAACATTTGAAATGTGATAATTATGCTTGGTATTACCTGCTTATTATAAATGCATAAAGTGAAATGTGCTGTGTATGTACATGGTGCACTATACTATGGGCCAGCTATTCCAAAAGAGTGAGTGCATTTATTTGTTAATTTATATCCTGCCTTTTCAGTAATTGGGCTTCAAGGCAACTTAATTACAGATACTGGAACCACACAAAGCCATTCAAATCATTTTTTTAAATGTTCTAAAACGGAGCACAGAAGTAAATCCAGTACAAAAACAGAGATATTATTTTATTTATTTTTAATTTCATTATATTTATACCCCACCCTCCCTGCGAGCGGGCTCAGGGAGGCTTACAACAAGGCACAAAGTACATACAGTATAAAACAGTTAACATTCAGTACAATCAGGATGCAAGAATAGAAAGATGTGAAACATCTTGCATACCAGAAGGGGGGGGGCCAGGGCCGTAGATAGAAGTTACTTGGCCCTCCGGGGGTGTCGCTCTATAGTGGAGCGGTGGTGGTAGTGGCAGTGGCGGCTCCTACTCAAAAGCCTGGCGGAAGAGCTCCATCCTGCAGGCCCTGCGGAATTGCAAAAGGTCCCGCAGGGCCCTGATCTCCTCCGGGAGCTCATTCCACCAGATAGGAGCCGCCACTGAAAAGGACCTGGCCCTCGTTGCCGCAAGCCTGGCCTCCTTGGCGCCCGGGGTCACCAGCTGGTGTTGTGACCCCAACCGAAGTGCTCTTTGGGGCATATGTGGGGAAATGCGGTCCCTCAGGTATGCCGGACCCTGGCCATGTAGGGCTTTAAAGGTAAGCACTAGCACTTTGAAGCGAATCCGGTATGCTATAGGCAGCCAGTGCAGCACTTTCAGTACAGGTCGGGTGTGCTCCCACCTAGGGGCGCCCACCAACAGCCTGGCCGCAGCATTCTGCACCAGCTGCAGCTTTCAGATTTGCGACAAAGGCAGCCCCATGTAGAGAGCGTTGATACTTACAAAAGCAAGTTCACAACTCGATGATACTCTTGAATCCATGCTGACAGAAGATATACAAAACATCATGATAGTATGTAGCACCTTTACACAACTTCAGTTTGTGCACCAGCTGCAGCTTTTCCTTGAGTGTCCACAGTTGTCCAGTGTGCTGATTCTATCTAGATTAGACTACTGCAGTATGTTCCACAAGGGGCTGCCTCTCCAAGATTGCTGCCTAGCATGGGTTGTAGGGAATGTATCATGCCATCTTTGGGGAAAAAAAAAATCCCACTAGGGCCTTTTCTGCTATGGCACTTTGGAACTTCAACCCCACATTATTTTACCTGCTGTTGAGTTTGTAAGCAAAGCCATTTTCATTTTCCTGGGCATTTGGTGATACTTGCTGTATGCTTTGTACTACAAGGATCAGACCTTCCACTCACCAGTAGTACTTCTGTCTTGTTGGGATAAAGCTTCAGTTTATTAGCCTGCACCCATCCCAAAACTGCCTACCGGCATTGGTTCAGGGTTTCTACAGCCTCCACAGGATCAGCTGGAAGTGTGAGGTAGAGCTGAGAGACATCTGTGTATTGGAGACAACCCAGCCCAAATCTTTGGATGACCTAACCCAGAGGTTTCATGCAGATGGTAAAGAGCACAGGGACAAAGCAGGAGCCTTGTGGGACCCCACAGATCAAAGGGCTGAGCAGCAATCCCCTAGCGCTACTTCCCCATTATTCTGGCCTCCCGTCTCCCCCCCCCATTTGACCCAGCCTATTCAATCAGTATGGGGGGGGGGTTGTGCACTGCCCTCTTTTAATCTTGGGCATTTATTGTGCTGTAGAATGTTTTACTGTTGTATTCTTTTTATTGTGTTTTAAATTTGTTGTGAGCCATCCTGAGCCCTGCATGCAGGGAAGGGCGGGCTAGAAATCTAAACAGTAAACAAATAGATGCCGAAATGTACCTTCCAGGTAGGACTGGAACCACCACAGAATGGTGCCTCCCAATCCCAGCCCAGATAGGTACCTCCAGAAGAAGAAGAGTTTGGATTTTATACCCCGCCCTTCACTACCCAAAGGTGTCTCAGAGCGGCTTACAAACTCCTTTCCCTTTCCCTTCCCCACAACAGACACCCTGTGAGGTAGGTGGGGCTGAGAGAGCTCTGACAGAAACTGCTCTTTTTTTCAAGAACAGCTCTTATCAGAACTACGGCTTGCCCAAGGTCATCCAGCCAGGTGCAAGTGGAGGAGTGGGGAATCAAACCCGGTTCTCCCAGATTAGAGTCCGCGCACTTAACCACTACACCAAGCACAGCATACCATGATTGATGGTGCCAAAAGCTGTTTAGAGGTCCAGGAGAATCTACAGAGTTGCACTCTGTCATCTCCCTCTCTACTAGGCGATTTTGAATTCTTGCCCCTGCTCTTATTTACTCTGCTACTAATTTGGTATTTATTGCTTTTTTGAGGGAAAAAAGTCTGGTTTTACCGTGATGTTTTGGTTGAAAGTCAACAGAAATGTCTAATCAATAAATGGGTCACCAGCACCACGCAGCCCTGCTGCAGCAACAGCTTGTAGCAGAGCTTCTGTGAAATGAGGATGAACCGGTGCCAAAGCTTATGTCATTGCATTACGAATTTTTGCCTGCACCACAAAACTTGGCCTCTCTTACTTTCCCTGTAGCCCACCGGGCTGCCCAATTAAGACACAGCCCCTCCTCGCCCCTGGCCAGCTCCGTTTCCTGCAGCAGGGGGGGGGGCTTTCTGAGCCTCAGGCCGTCAGGAGTCAGCTCATGGAAGAAATATCACAAAGCAGCTCACCTATACCAGAAGACTCTACAAGGTGAAGTTGTAGATATAAGGGTCATATAACACAAGCACAAAGCTCTGCTTCTAAGTCGTTTATACAGCATTCCTTTTCTCTACATTCCTTTCCTATTTTACTGAAGCTCAGCGCCACCACCTCGTTCCTTCGGAAAGGAATCTTCTTGCTGCTTTCACTGCAGTTGGGCTCCCTGGTGCTCAATCTTGTTCTAACTCCGCTGTATGATTACTGCTAATCCTTGCAAGCCCTGACCTGGATAGCCCAGGCTAGTCCAATCTCAGAAGCTAAACAGGGTCAGCCCTGGCTAGTAGTTGACTGGGATTCCTCCAAGGAATATCAGGGTCGTGATGTGAAGGTAGGCAATGACAAACCACCTCCGAGAGCCAGTTTGGTGTAGTGGGTAAGTGCGCGGACTCTAATCTGGGAGAACCGGGTTTGATTCCCCACTCCTCCACTCGCAGCTGCTGGATGACCCTGGGCAAGCCATAGTTCTGTCAGAGCTGTTCTCTCAAGGAAAATTGTGGAAAGAGCTCTCTCAGCCCCACCTACCTCACAGGGTGTCTGTTGTGGGGAGGGGAAGGGATGGGAGTTTGTAAGCTGCTCTGAGACTCTGAGTAAAGGGTGGGGTATAAATCCAATCTCCTCATAATAGACGCCAATGTTGGATCAGGCCAAAGGGCCATCCAGCCCAACACTCTGTGTCACACAGTGGCCAGAAATCCCAGGTGCCATCAGGAGGTCCACCAGTGGGGTCAGGACATTAGAAGCCCTCCCACTGTTGGCCCCCCCAAGCACCAAGAAGACAGAGCATCACTTGCCCCAGAGCCCCTATCTATACCTTGTGGCTAAATAAGAACTCCTCTTGCCTTGAAAACCCTGTGGGGTTGCTGTAAGTCAGCTGTGACTTGACGGCAAATAAATAAACAAACCTTTGCAAACAGGATCACATATGTGGTTCAGGCTCACGTATTTTGTACACTTGGTGGTAGCAGGGAATCCCCTGAACATTGCAAACCAGAATGTCAGAGGGCAGGCTTGGTTCTAGTCTGGTTTTGGTGCTGAAGTGCTCGTCTGCTATACCTGAGGAGGGTTCCATTTGACCCTGTAAGGGACCTACAGTCTGATGAGAATGAGGTGGTAAAGTGCATTGGGGTGGGGAGATCATCCAGAAATGCCGCACGGTTCTGCGCATTGTGTAGTCAGGCTCTTAACCACACTCAACAGGCATGCTCTGGCTGCCGTTCAGCATGTACAGATACATTCACATGAATTGATGCCATTCCTTTCCCTTGAAGGTTACTCAGACACTTGTGACATGGTTGCTCTTAATGACTTGGGTGGGCAAATTAGCATGTGATCTGAAGCCCCAGTTGCTTTCCTGGTGGGTGGCTCTGTTAGAGCTGATGTTCCGCGATCTTTAAAAATGCACTTTGTGTTTTAAATGGGCTCTGGTCTCCGGAGTTTCTCTAATAGCAAACTTTTGTTTTTATAGCCTGCGTTTTGTACGGTGGTAAAACTCTGTTCTTGGAATGATTTTTAAACCAGCCAGGGCTTTATGCAATAATTCAGTGTAAATAAGTAAAAGCACAGTCCTCTGCAACTGCGGGGGGCTATCGCTCTCCTTCCCACACAAAAGTGGGTCAAGGCAAAAGGCCCCCCCCTCTCCCTGACGACCACCGGTGATTAAGGGATATTGCGGGGGGGGGGAGGGGTAATTAATCCTTTGAAGGGAAGGAGCTTCAGTTTGCGGCATCCTCGAAGAAGGTAGACTGGAGCGTGAGAGGCGCTCGCCTAGGCAACAGCAGCCGCTTCCCAGATAAGTGACTCATTTGCTGCTGCTGCTGTTCCCGGCCGCCCACCCAGTTGCCACGAAGGGAGAGGCGAGGGGGTGGGCCATCCAGCGGCAGCTGCTGCTCCCAGGTACCCTCCTGCCTCCTGCTCGATCCGGTGCCCCCCTTCCCTCCCTGCCTGCCTTCCCCGCACTCGGCAGCCGCTTCACTCCACAGGCTCTGCCCGGACGCGCCCCCCATCTGCCGCCTCTCCCGGCCCACCTACCCTTCAGAGGCCCCGGACGACGATTCGCTCCCGGCCAGGATCCGCGCGGGGGTTTCTCTTCGGTCCGCCGCTGCACGAAGGCAACACTCCCCCCCCCCACCCCCCGCCTGGGCTTTGTCCGCCTGGATCCACTCCCGGAGTCTCTCTCCCTCTCTCTCTCCCTCGCCGTCCACCAGATCCGCTCCGGGTTTCCGCTGATCCCGGCGACGCCAGGAAGGGACGATCCAGGCCGGGTCTCGGCTTCCGCCCAGCCCCCTCCCCGCCTTCGCCCATCCCCGGCGCCTCCACCGCGCGGCGCTCCCCGGGGCTGCCTTGAGCCGGGCAGGCTGCTCGCGGGGTGCCCGGCCGGGGGGCTGCGGCTGGCCGGCCCGCCC
>NW_015169815.1:37456-38368 GCF_001447785.1 Gekko japonicus | reverse complement strand
CTGGGCCACCCGCCGCACGGGGGCAGGAGCGCCGGCTCGGCAAGCGGCGGCAAGGCAGGGGGCTCTGCGCGGGGCGGAGACTTCGCCTACGCCCACTTGGCCTGGCTGATCTACGCCATCGCCTTCACGCCCAAGGCGGCGCTCATCCTGGGCACGTCCATCCTGGAGCTGGTGGAGCTGCGCCTGCCGCTGGGCGCCACCGGCTTCCGCGTCACGCTGGCGCTCTCGGCCCCGCTGCTCTACTGCCTCCTGCGGGCCATCGGCACGGAGGGCCCGGCCCAGCTGCTCCTGCCGCCCCAGCCGCCGCCCCAGCACCGCGCCGCCGCCGCCTTCCTGGCCACGTGCCTCGACCTGCTCGACAGCTTCACCCTCCTGGAGCTGCTGCTGCTCCCGCCCGGCCGGCCGGCCCTGCCCCTGCCCCTCCCGCCGCCGCTCCGCTACCTGCTCATCGCCGTCTACTTCCTGTGCCTGGCCTCGCCCGTCCTGTGGCTCTACGAGCTCAGCGCCCCCCGGCCGCCCGGCCCCGCCCGCCTGGCCCTGCACTGGCTCCTGCCCGCCGGCCTCCTGGACGCGCCGCTGCTGGCCCTGCGCTGCCTCCTCCTCGTGCGCTACCAGCAGCCCCTCTCCGTCTTCATGCTCAAGAACCTCTTCTTCCTGGCCTGCCGCGGCCTCGAGGCCCTGGAGGCCTGCTGCCTCCTCCACGCCGCCGGCGGGAAGGCCAGCCACGCCCCCGACCCCTCGGCCGGAGCCGGGCCCGGCCAGCTCAGCCACTGCGTCTCCGAGAACGACATGGGGCCCCACGGCTATGTCAACACGCTGGCCGTCACGGCGCAGAGCTGAGGGCCGGGCGGGGTTGGGGGGGCGGGGGGGTCGGGATCCCGGCCTAAACCAGTCGCTGGACCCTTGAGCCCT
>NW_015169815.1:18466-37280 GCF_001447785.1 Gekko japonicus | reverse complement strand
CCCCCCCCACTCCTGAACTTGCATTTCCTGGTGGATCAATTGCAGTAGGCAACTCTCATGCAGACCAGCCTTCTGCCTTGGAGCAGTCACCATTCAGCCCAAACCCAGAGATCCAAACTATTCTCCGACCTCTGTGTCTTCTTTATAGAGCAGCCAAATCCTGCTTTTGCTCCCTGCATGAGCTCTCCTCTTGCCAATGGCATTGTTCACAAATCTGTGACAGACCTCCTCCGCTGAACAGTTGGTACCTTAGCCAAATAACATCCATCAGGAATCCAATGGTGTGCGGAGCATCTCTCAGTGCAGACAGCTGCTGGAAGCTGACTCCACCCTGGCAAGAATGGGGGTTTCCTTGGCAAAGTTAGAAGTGGCCCCCAAAGGGGCAGGCACTAACTCCCCACAAGCAGCTGACAGCGCAGGGAGGTGCCCACACTGTTCAAGTTCTGTGGTACCAACCACATCTCAAGGGCAACAGCAGTAGTCTACATTTTGCATCGTAGTCTTTGTATTTTCTCTGCTGCCCTTTGCCTTAAGCCCTTTGCACCTGCTCCTAGACCCCATTCATTCATTGTATAAAGCTGTATTTATTTTCTGTTTGTATTCTGCTACTACTCTTTGAGTCAAAAAGGTGAACCAGGGCCACACCTAGTTTCACAGATGCTTTCCCTGAACCCCCTCTCTTCCCAACCGGTTGATCTCTAGTCCCGCAGGCCAGGCCTCCTACTTTCATGTCCTGCTTCCTAAATCCCAAGTTCTCATAACTTGCTACTGCCGCAGACACTTTGCCTTTTTTCCTGTTGTTTTTGTGGGGTTGTAGGAGGATGAAGTGCCTAACTGCACTTCACCCAGCATCTTCATGAGTTGGCTTTATCCAGAGCAGAGAGGAAGTACAAACAACTTCCTCCACCTTTTCAGCCTTGGTCAGGTATCCCTCTCTGGCCTTACTGAGGTGCCTCCTGCTACCACCACCACTGCCTATAGGGTTGGGAGAGAAGGGACAGCTGTCTTCTGGAACATCGGCAGAATCCCACTGGAACTCTAACTTGCCTGGTCTACTAGCTGTTCTCCATTATCCTCCCTTGGGCTGCTTCTAGCCTAATGGAAAAGAACTCAGCCATAAGGCCAGTGCCCAACTCACTGAGGTACTCCCACGCTGGTGCTAAGTTGGGCCTAGTTCTTGCTGAAGTAGTAAATCTTCAAGTCTTGGGTCAGTCAGTTCTCTCTGAACTCTCTCAGCCCCACCTACCTCACAGGGTGTCTGTTGTGGGGAGAGGAAGGGAAGGCGATTGGCAATTGTAAGCCATTCTGAAACTCCTGGTAGTGAAGAGCAGGATATAAAAACCAACTTTTCTTCTAAATAACTCTTCCCCCCCCTGCAGACTTAAGACTGATGGGTTCTGTTTCTGCATACAAAACAGCAAGGAATACTTTTAGCCTCCCTTCTTGCAGACATTCTGCATATGAGGATTTTTGTTCCTTTGTAGGATTGTATCATGTTACATCCTGCACAAACCTTCAGTCTGTATAGCCCAGGTTTACCATCTCAGTAAGAACAAGGCCTTGGCCATTAATATATATATATATATATATAATCTGTGCCTCTGCTTAGCACTGCGGCTCAGGGTGCCACATCTGTGCCAGCTGTTACAACCAATGGCACTGTTTTGCTCAACCGTTCTCCCCTTTCCTAAGCTCCTTCAGGTAGTTGCTTGGAGAAAAAATACCACACAAAGGATCAACACCCTTTGCAAGAAGAAATGTGTCAGCAATTGCCTTTTTATAGGAGATGGCATGTGGGCAACCTGTTATTCCAATGCTTTTAAAAGCCTAGGTCTGTTTTATTGGATCACAAGTGTTTCAGCCAAACCCTTTTTTTTGTTTTAAGCATGGTCACTTGGGTCCCCTCTGGGTTTCAGTTTGTACTTAGCACATCTCTGCTGGACACCAATGGAGAGTTTTCGGCCCACACCATACTCAGCAGTTTCTAGTGGCTGTGATTTAGGCTGAGACTGTGCTGGCAGCAGTTTCCACATGTTAGGCCGCGGAATGTGTGACTCTCACCCCCACCAGCAAGGATTCACTTTTAGTCCTCCTTTTCCTTTAAAAAAAAATCCACAACAGTTACCATAGGGTCCCTGGTTGAGAACACCCTCATGACAAAATTTCTGGGATTAAAGTGGTGGCACCTGCAATTTAAGAAGAAAGGACCCATTTTTTTCCTTGCTGAAAATTTCTACCTCTGTGCTTAAACCTCGTTGCATTATGTGCAGACTGTGTGCAAACGGGACATCAATGCCTGATTTTTATTCCCAGAAGAGCCTTAAAAAGCCCTTCTTGACAGACATATAACTCACTGGTGACAACAGGGTCTATCAACAATCTCCACTCGCTGGGGCTCTGGTTTTCTCCAAGGTAGACTTGCATGATTTGAGAAATTGGTGCTCTGTTTTGAGGACAGCCTTCACTTGCTTTGATTTGTGAGGTCAACGGCCTTCCCCTTGGAACGAACAAGGCCAAACGAAGGACTACTCGCCCATTCTCATGTTCTTAGATATTTATTTATTGGTGGTGTGTGATATGAGGTGCGTGTTGATATGGAATGAAAACTGGCAGAGAGAGGAAAAGGTCTAGCTTGGGTATCTTGGGTACAACTTGGGTATCTTGTGCCAGTTGCTGTTTCCATATGGTAATCTTCTTGTGGGTGCATGAAGCTACACAAATGGGGTGACTGTGGGGGGGGGGAAGCATGCTTTTCAAGGCCAACTTCAGCTCCCCCACCCCACCCCAGCTTAAAGCTCTACCAGTAAAGGCCAATTAGCTATACATAGAGCTGAACTGATAAGTCATGACTGCAATATCAACCTTTACCCAGTTTTGTTTTTAAATTTTGATTTAAAAAAAGACAGGTCTGAAGATCCAGCGATTGGGTCTGGCATGCTCCCATGGCGTTACTCTTTTTCCAAGATACCCAAGCAGGAAAAGGGAACAGAATGCAAGCCAATTCGTATAGCTGAAGCCTGTTCTGGAATGGGGTGCTCCAGGGGAACTCTCTGCCTTGTACAAAACATATTCCTCCTTTCATTTAAACTGCTTTACTGGGAACGGGTGGTCTAAAACGCAGAGCGAGAAGCCAGTCCTCAGGCACAGCTATCTGCTCCTATGTTTATATTCTGCCTTTCCTCTCTGTACCTGCCCCTGGGAAGTGCGATTTTTTAAATTGAGCATGAAACTCAATTCCTGGGAAAGCGGAGGCTGGATGGAGTCTCTCCAAGCTACCTGCTTGTGGACCGCAAGCCAGCCCATAACTGTGGCTGGAGTGAAGACCAGGGTTTAACTTTTCTCTGCAGCACTGTCTGCTTTCACAGCAGAGCTTTTTGAAGGATGATTATGTGATATTTGGGGCCAGGGCCTTCCTATCTGTAACTTCTTTCTATTTGTCTGGACAATCTTGGTGCTGTGAGTGACTGTGATTGTAAAACTAAGTACTGTGGACTCCCCCCTCTCCTTTCTGTGCTCTGAGATGCTTTTTTGGGGGGATGTTAAGTTTCTTACCAGAGAGAAAGAATATTTTATTGTTTCCACCCAAAGAGGGAATCCTCATCAAAACAGACTGCTCCTCAGAAACAAAAAAGTCCATAAGCCATTACAAGAGTTATTTATATTTTAGAAAGGCAACATTTAGTGTATGGTGGAATCTCTAAAAGACAGAAGGTTGCTGCTAGAACTGGGTAGAAAGGAGAGTTTGTCAACCATGAAAACAGGCCAACAGCCGAACAGGTTAGAAACAGATTGAGATGGGTAGCCTTGTTTGTGTAGCAGTAAAAAAGACAGAGTCCAGTAGCACCTTAAAGACTAACACAATTTGTTGCAGGGCATGAGTTTTGGTGAGTCACTATCTGAAGAAGTGAGCAGTGACTCACAAAAGCACCTACCCTGCGACAAATTGTGTTAGTCTTTAAGGTGCTTCTGGACTCTTGCTCTTTTCTACAGGTTAGAAACAGGATTTGCAGAATGTCCTTAGAAATGAGAAAGATATAAACACAGCCCACCCATGCAATCAAAGTAAGTTAGATTTGCCTGTACACTGGCATAGGTACATAACTATATTTTCAGACCTATTTAAGAGCCAGTCACATTCAAACGAATCCCTAGCTGGATAAGAGGGAAGCCAGCACAAATTGAGTGTTATGCAAGGGATTCTTCCCCCTGCTCCAGTGCTGGCGCTACGTACAGAAAATCTTCTTAGAACAGCAGTAAGCACACTCATTAGGTGGGGTGGGCAGGAGTGGGGATGAAAATAATCTCCCCTGCTTATTGCAGACAGCTGGGTGAAGGACAGCTCTAAGGCGGATCTACAAATACAAAGCAGGAACCGGCCACTGGATTCAAAGACCGCTGGTATTATTAACCTGCAGCATCAATAATGTAAGATTTCATGAACAATGATTTATCAGCATTGTAGAAAGTATTAAATACATTTTTCATAAAAAATTTTATACATTTGGTTTTGAACATAATGCCAGTTGTAAGAGTAACCTTTGAGCTTTGTAAATCACAGCACCATTATTGCAATCAGATTTTTTTAAAGAGGAGGGACGTATTCACACAATTCGTATGCTTGCTCTATGAACTTTTTGATTAGAAGAACCATCTTCAGTAACCCTTGGGTCAACTGTCCCCTCAGACCCCACAGATTTCCCCCTTGTTATGCAGCCACACCAGCATTAATGGAGCAATTACCGACCTGAGGTATGCACGTTCTTCCCCATTGTTTTGCTATTCACAAGAGCTTTCCCTTCTTAGGTCAAGTCATTAATTTATAGAGGAAGCAGCTATAAAGAGAACAGGTCTCAGGAGCAAGAGCAGCTAGGAAAGAATAGGGTAAGGAAACTTTGCATCCCCCTGAGTCAACAGAGCTTATATTTTTTAAAAAAACAAGATTTTGGTCATAAAATAAAAATGAGTAACAGCTTTTTTCCCTTGACATATGATTTTATTACCTGTTGGGAAAGGAAATCAGATGAACAATATGATTTCTACAACTTAAAATGCTGCAAGAAAACCTCAAAGGAGCCTTTCTCCCACATACCTTTTTTTCCTGCTGTTTTTTTTGCTGAAAAAAGTCAACATAACCAACCTACTTTCATGCCTGCTGGCAACCTTTACAAGCACTCGTGGGAGGGGGAGCAGTCCGAGGGCACGGAACTAGTCCGTCTCCCGCCTGTCAGCCTTCTCCTAAGCCACAGCTCTCATGTCTCCAATCTGGGTTGGGGGAAAGAATCTAGAAAAATAATCCTGCAGCAAAGCGTCATTGCAGCCTTAGGACCAGTTCCTACATGGGGAGGTGGCTCGGTGAGAGAGCATCTGCTTAGCTTGCAGAAGACCCCAGGTCCAATCCCTGGCATCTCCAGTTAAAAGGACCAGGCAGTACGTGAAGTGAAAGAAATGTGCCTGAGACCCTGGAGAGCTGCTGCCAGACCAGACAATACTGATGAGAAGTGGCCTCATTCAGTATAAGGCAGCTTCATGCGTACATTCAGCAGAACTAGAAGGAAAAGTTTTTTGTGTTCTGTACACCACTTAAGGGTGCAAGTCTCTGAAAAGTACGCAGACGGATGAGTGATTTCAGCTTAGCGTACTTTATTAGATCAAGAACAAGACAACTGTATCCGGCTCGCAGGCCGGCTTATATGTCCCGTTGAACCGCCACCCATAACACCCCCCCACTTCCCAGCAGGTTATTTACAGTGGCCGAGAGTTCCATAGGCTCTCAGCCGGGAACCTAGCCCACTGATTGGTGCAGGCTAGGATCCGCACAGTCCATTGTCTCTGAGCGAAGCTCGATGTTTGCGCTTGACCGCGTGGAGCCCAAGCTGGCCACGTGGTCTGAACTGGGTATATTACAGTCTCCATGCTCCCAACTGAAGGAAAAATAATAATTGCCCTCATGTCAGGAGGAAAAGACAGACAAGCCCTCTCATCCCTCACCTACATACCGGAAAATTTTATTAAAGACTTTTCACAAAATTTTATTATGGGTAAATATTCGACCAACCAATCTCTCCCCCCCTTTAGTCTGAAGCTGCACATTTTGTGAAAAGTCTTGCCCTTTTCTAATGCTGAACATATAATGCTGACCACAATTTTAAATGAAGAGTAAACCATTGTTCGGAATCCTGGTTTCCAAGAAGCACACAAACTATTCCTTTGCCAGACTGGATGTGATGGCAAATTTATGACTAGCAGGAACAGGGGCAATAACTTGGGAGCTGGCCAGGTGCCAGGGAAGGGAGAAATGCACAAGTTTAAGGATTCTCCAGGCTGGGTATTGACAGTTTGGTGTAGTGGTTAAGTGTGCGAACTCTAATCTGGGAGAACCGGGTTTGATTCCCCACTCCTCCGCTTGCACCTACTGGATGACCTTGGGCAAGCCATAGTTCTGGCACAGCTGTTCTTGAAAAAGAATAGTTTCTGTCAGAGCTCTCTCAGCCCCACCTACCTCACAGGGTGTCTGTTGTGGGAAGGGGAAGGGAAAGGAGTTTGTAAGCCACTCAGACTCCTTTGGGTAGTGAAGGGCGGGGTATAAATCCAATCTCTTCTTGTTCTTCTTGCATTGGAATCCAATTCTTGGCAAGAGTGTGCCTGAATTACTCCACGGGGGAAAAAAATGAAAGGGTGCAAAAATCTACTTCAAATGTTACTACACAAATGAAAAAGTCAAGCTTGCACTCCAGCCTTTGCCCACTAAAAACAAAATGGGGTCAAAGGTAAACAAACAAGTTTCTGCCATCAGAAAATAAGCCAGATAAGCAAATTTTATAAATTTATTAATTTTTACAAAACTCAACTTTGAATGTTTCTGCTGAGGAAAGGAATAGGAGGGGAGAAAATTCACTTGGAATACAGTTATATGACCAGGAAGGTCTACAGGCAGTTGAACATACAGAAGGAGGACAGAGAAATATGCAGGCCGTTATTCTTAATACCTCAGACCACTAGAAGCTTTAGACCTTGACCCTGCCCCTCCCCGGGCAAGTTTGTGGGAAATAGCCAAAGGATGGCATTTCCTTTAGGATGCTAAACTTTGCATCTGCAACCGGATACCACAATTACATTTTAAAGCTGTGGAACACACACAGGGCTCATCTACTTCTTATATGGGATATGAGTGATAAGATTTTCTAACATTTTAAAGTCATGAAAAACAGCTATGGGGAACTAGCTTGCAAGGTGTTCCATAGCATGGGGGAAGAGATTATCAGCTATTCCCTTCTGATCTGTTTTCCTGACTAGAAACTGACCCTCTGAACTATTAGCTCTGTGTGGTGTATGTGGTGTAGACACCTATACTTGGCCTGTCCCCCCAGCTTGCTGGGATTAATAGTTCAGGAAGGGGGATTTCTACCAGCAAAATGGCACAGGGATAAATTTAATCCAGATGCCCTAACCCAAATTAGTCACCTCCTGGCAGTGCTTTTTCACATTACGCTGTGAGAGCTGATCACAGATGTCTGTGCAATATCTAATGGAATCTGAAGTGGCAACCACTAGTCATGAAAAATTATCACCGATGAAGCAACACTGGTATCAAGACAGGCATCTTCTTTTAGTGCCTCCCTCTGCCAAACAAAATTGGTCTACCTCACATGATTCCTGTTGTGTTCTCAAGCAAATGCTTTGAACGCTTAGAAGGAAAACATGCTATGATTATATAGCTTTAAGAAAACGGGGTTGCATTTACCAGTATCCACTGCTCATCGAGTGGCCGCCTGTGCAGTCCCACGTGGGGACTGCAAGATTGCAGAGGCCTGCTGTGGAGAAGAGCTTCCAAGCTTTTAAAGAAGTTTCTAGGCTCTAGGAGTGCTCCCCCTCGCCTCTGTTTGCAGAGGTCCCTTTCCTGCCCAAAGGGTCATGTGGCAGGGCAAGCACTCCTCCCTCAATTCAATTCACTTGGAAGGGTCAGTTACAAGTTCTTCCAGAGCTGTTCTCTCAAGGGCAGTTCTTGAAAGAGCTCTCTCAGCCCCACCTACCTCACAGGCCGTCTGTTGTGGGGAGGGGAAGGGAAAGGAGATTCTAAACTGCTCTGAGACTCCTTTGGGTAGTGAAAGGCAGGGTATAAATTCAATCCCCTCTTCTCTCTCTTCTCCAAGGCAAGCCTGCAACAGTCTGTTTACAAAGAGTGCCTGTGGAATACCAGCTTTAGGGGGAAACTACCATTCCCTCCAAAGTATGTATACTGGGTAAAATGCTGTATTCAAGGATAACGCTTTGGCAACCATTCACCTCCCAGTGAGTCAATACAACTGTACATTACTTTCCTTGCAAGGAAAAAGAAACACATAGAAGTAGAAAAACAGAACAAGTGTAGCCTAATTGGCATATGGCATACCAGAACTGTTCTCTTTACTTACAAATATTTAACAAAAAGAGCTAGAGAAATGCTTACAAAATACATTGCTGTATAATCAAAAAGCTATTAACAGCTGCCAATGGGAAAGGCAGACAAACCCTCCAGGTTTGCTGGATGAACTGATGGGACAGGCACCGGGGTGTGCTATCATTCCATTCAAACACAGTGCAATTTCCAAGCCAATAAATGTTTTGGGATTACCTCCCTCTTCTCCCCAACCACACTGTGGGAGCTGCTGCTCAGTAAGCTTGGGTTGAATTAGTTAACAAAGCGTGTGAAGGCTGAATAACCTTTCAGCTTCTTAAAAGCAGTACTGCAGGATTAATCGACTTTGGAAGTCCATCTCAAAGGTATGTGAAGAACCCAATTTGGTCACCTGTAGTCCACAGTATGACTTCGCCAACAAAGAGTGCAATCCATTGCTTGGCAACCGCTTGCTATATCAGAGGGCAAGACCCAGTTCTGGTACATGCTGTCTGTCATCTCCCTCTCATTTCTCCTAGGCAGCATCTGCATACATTAAGCTGTTTCAGATCTGTCCTCAGTTCCCAGTCTACATCCAGCTTTCAAACAGCATTTTGGATTCAGCAATGTTTGAAAGACTAGATAAGGGGCTAGAAAGTTAATCCCTCCTCTTCTCCTTGTACTGCTTAACTGTTTATATATTGGATTTGTAGCCACTAAAAGATGGTGCATTAAAAAAAAAAGACTCTGGTGGTATACCAGGAGAGGCAGTCCTGAAGTTATGCTGGTCCCAGACTGTTCAGGGCTTTAAAGGTTAGCATCAAAACCTTGAACCTGATCCATCCCTCCCATCTGCCCATGCCTTGGCTAAGTCAGTGTCCCTGCACAATGGGCATCCCCATTACCAAAACCTAGGTGCTTGTAGAAGAATGCTTAAGCAATTTGAAGTGTCCTTCAACTACAACTTGATTATGAACCCTGCCAATTCATTTGCTGGAAAATCCATAACTTGGGCTGGAGACAGAAAAGGAAATTAAGTACTGCAGTACTTATAATGAAACTGAACAATTACTCAAGTGCAGGACTTCAGATCGATACAGGAGTATTTTACCTTATTGATCTTAAGCTGAAACAGCCCGGAGTACGGTGCTTCCTGAGGAACAAGACCCAACATCTGCCTTGATGTTTTTTCTTACAATAATCAATCTGTTACTAAATGGATTATGCCAGCAGTATCCACAGTTCTTGCATCCTAACCTCAGAAGGAACGTTAGAAGATCTCAGTGCAGTAACAGACCTGTGGCCCATCTAGTTCAGCATCCTGTTTTAGACAGTGACCAGTCAGTTCCATGGAGGATCAATGAACAGGGCCAACCTTCTGGGCTATTCCTCTGCCCCACTGAATGTTCTTGTGCTCCCAAGTGGCAGTGTGCTGTGCCAATTTATCTGCATAATGTATCTGTTAATATTTAAGATTGTCCTCCATTCAGAGATAGATTGAGGGAGCACAGGATATTCTAGAAGATACTGTTAGCAAGATGTGTGGATCAGGTCAGCTGCACTGCCAGATGGCTGGCATTCATCAGAGGTGTCCATTAGACGTCACAAAAAATGTGTCCTATAAAGACACCCACCCACAGCTGTCTGAGGGAGCTGGGAATGTTTGCATTTATAACCTATAGTCACAAACACAAATCCTGGTCAGCAGCCTCTAGACATTTCCCCCCCCCTTGCAAGTCCCAAATGGAGTTCTGCTGAATGTCCTGGAAAAACAGCTTCTGCTGAAGACTCTTTAGACTGTCCAAGACGTCTGGAGAGAGATGCTCAGCATCTCTGTGGCTTTCTTGATCTTTTTCCTCCTCCACTTCTTCTTCAACAGGGCCATCTGAAGGCAAAGGAGAACATCTAGAAATGTAACCCTGGTCCGATTGCATGGACTGCCTCTGATCTTTGCACATATCCTCAAAAATTAGGGGCGGCTGTTGTTCATTAATAATTTCCTGGCAGATAGGTGGTTCTGAAAACACAATGCTTTGGTGGTAGAGAGAAAACATTAGTCCTTCCAACTGTTGCCTCACATCATCTGGTAGTGCCTGGGCATCTGAGGACAGTTCTTCTTGAAGAACAACGCTGTTCCTCCTTGGCATGCTCGTCTCCAGTACTGGGTCTCCTCCTTCCAGCCAATCTTCATTGGTCAACAGCTGATGGCTGATTATCTCTCTTTCTTTTGCAAGATCAACTGGCTCTACTACCTGGACTGGAGAAGTCTCGTCATCTGCAGGAATGATCAAGGTTTGGAATGCTGGATGCTCTTGTGGAAGAAGCTGGGGTAGCAGCTGACAGGTTCCAACCTCATCCTCATTGATGCAGAGGCTGACCAGGCAACAGCTGTCGGGGTCAGGCTCCCGTGGAAGTAGCTGCTGTTTCAAAATCCCCCCCTCGTCCAGTGTTAAGTCCTCCCAGAGCTCCCCGTTCAGAGACTGCAGGTCATCCTCTCCTGCACAGCCAGCATTTTCTTTTTCGAACCAATCGGGATGCTCGGCCTGCCATTCCTTGAACTTCTGCACTGCTTCTTTCAGTTTCCTGCCGCTCTGGCTTTCGGCGTACTTTTCGGCAGAGATCTCTGGAATCTGATGGACACGCCCTGGCTCGAACTTCTCCATATCCTGAATCAGGAAGTAAACTTCTTCAAACTTGTCCATCAGCTGGTACTTGGAGGTGACGTTGAATGGGTCTGGAATATCCCTTTCATTGCTTATGCCCTCAAAATAGCAGACCAGGTATGTGCCAAAGCAAGCCGGCTGCTTGAAGTCGGGCAGGATCAGATTCAGAGCAGGAGTGAACATGTCCCCCATTGGCAGCAGGTTATCTTGTCTGAGAGAGACGGACCCTTCCTTATGCCCAAGCATGGCCTGCCACTTGGCTCGCGTACCCCGAGAACACAGGATGATGATCTTGGAGGAGCGCGCTTCCATTTCTTGCTTCTGCCGGGTGAGCCAGCGCATGGCTCCCACCTTGGAAATCTCATGCTCCTCCAGCAGGTCTAAGACCACTTCAGTTCCACACTCCGTGATCATGAACTGAGCCAGCTTTATCACGATATCGACATAGAGCTTGTGATCAGCAGAATACACAATCCAAACCTTGCTGGGCTTCAGGAGCGGGGCAGGCTGTGACACATGCAGTAGACCTGGAAAATATTGAGATATTACAAAACCCCATTAGGGTCACTCCACTCCATATATGGATAGCAAGAGAAGGAAGGGACAAATGCATGATGTAAGGCAGGGGTGTCAAACTCATTTGTTATGAGGGCCGGAGCTGACATAAGTGAGACCTTGTTGGGCCAGGCCATGTGTGTCATAAAATGTAATGCCAGGTAGCAGAGATATAAACTTTATAAAGGACACAAACACAATTAAAGATTTTTTAAACTTTAAATAAAACATGCTTAAAATACTAGCACTCTTGCAATATTTTGTCTATTTAACAGTCTCTGATAACTGACACCTCTTGCTCTGAGTAACTGCAGCAGCAGAACTGGAAAAGGAAGCAGGAAACAGCCAGGGCTTTGCGGGCCGGATTGCAGTCCTCCAAGGGCCTGATCCGGCCCCTAGGCCGCATGTTTGACACCCCTGATGTAAGGTATGGCTAACAAGCTGACACAGTTTTAACCAACTGCATTTAGTAGTAAGAGGATGACCCTCCACATCTCAGCTCATTCACACACCTGTTTAAGTTCAGCATGCTAGAGAGGTGCTCCTCTGCCACATAGCATGCCTCCTCTGATAATAGGCACTTCCAATAGACCAGTGTTTTTCAAGGAGCCCTGCAGCTCCTGGAGAAAAGCACGTGTGGAGCGAAGCCACAGTCCAAGCCATAGTCTCCAGCCCTGGGTTTCCTTTTCAAATTCATCTGCACAGACCTCGCAAAAATATTCCGAATACCTCAGATCTACAAGACAAACTACCTTTCCAAGCTTATTATGTTTGTGCTTGGCACAAAATTAAGTACTGCGTGTCATCTAACAGGAGTATATCCAACATAGAATAAAGCAGCATTTTAATCCCTACAGTGCTAGAGATATTCCTAAACCTTTAGGACTGCAATCTCCACTGCAATCCAGGAAATTTTGCTACCTCTTTGTACTAACAATTAAGGGCCCAGAAGTGCAACCCAATGCAGTTAATCCCAGGCTAAGCCTACTGCTCTCTATAGACCAAAACTGGAGTAAATTCTACACTATTGATCATGTAATGGTATACTCCTAAACAGAGTTACTTTGAAGTCAGTGGGTATAACATTACTTAGGACTGCACGGAAAGTTTAACTGATAACTGATTAGTAAAAAAAAGTTTCCTTAAAGAACAAAACAGTCAGCCATCTTGACTGTATCAGTGGAAGCCCAGCATTTTCCACAATTTTGTTTCATGAAGTAAAGGTCACAGGTGCTCATAATAATCCACAGTTTTGCTGCAAAGTAATAAAGGATACAAAGGCTCACAGGTCTTGATAGCTCTCTGGTTTTAAAAACTTTAAACATTGCCTCCATTCTGATAATTTAACCCAGGCACCTAGATTGTAAAACTAAATTAGAGGCAAGATTCCCTTACCATGGTGCGCACCATCATTATTGCTTGTTCCAGAAAGTGGTCCTGAGCAGGGGAAAAAGAAAAACCGAACATAAGGAGAATGTATAATCTCGATCCAGGATTGACAATTTTGTTGTTGAGCTGTTAGCAGTTCTAAGACCCAGCAGCAGCCAGCTACCCTTCAGCTGACTTGTCTGAGAGATGAGCTTGGGGGAGTGGAACGAAGAAATGATGAGCGATTTATCACTCAGCTTGTTCTCAGTGCCAAAGTCTTTTGTCCTTGCTCTCCTCCAAGCTTCCCTGACCTTGAAAACATGCACAGGGCTTTTGTAACGCATGTTTCTGAATGCAGTGTAAGCTACCACTCAAGTCCCTTGAAATTAAGTTTAGGGAATAAAGGGACAATTAATATGGAGTTAGTTAGGCACAGAGGTGGCTAACTTTTTTAAAAATATGAACTAGAGGCCTGAAGCATATAGTAAAGACACAGGAAGGGGGAAACAAACTTGACCCAATATCTGGAATCAAGAACCACACGGGTAAGAAAGAATCCTGATAAAGGGACAAGGTCACTTGTATTGGCCCTTGTGTTCGGGTCACTTGGACTTTGTAACAAGGCTTTCATTGGGCCCTTACATATTTTTAACTGTTTTTCTAATGAATATATGTATTTTTGTATATAATGATTATACACTAGGTTTTTAATACTGGCCCTTTATCAGGCATATAGTAAAGAATCAGACCTAACATATCATTCTGCAAAAAGACTGGACTATTTTCATTGCAAATGCATCAGAATGCTGACCTACCTTACAGGTTTATTGTAAAGATTACCAAGACAGACTGAACTTTGTTGAAAAATGAATCATAGATAATGGGGAATTCCAATTGCTCACTTTATACAAAAGTACCGCAGAAGGTTGAGTACCCAACAATAGGCTATTCTATGGGGATGCATGGAAACAACAAGTTGGTTGACCCTCCCCACCCAGTTTTCAGCACACGCCATACCTTTCTTTCTCCAAGCATGGCAAAAAACCCAAGCAACGATAGTCCCGACTAATAAGAAGCAGACGAGAGTGCTGCACCAGGACACCCATACCGAAGAATCTGTAACACAGGAAGACTTTTTCATGGCTGCATTTATCAAACAATGACATTCTGACAAAAATGGCTTGGAATGAGTGGGGAGGGGGCGCCTTCACTCGAAGCTCAAGCTGAGACCCATTAAACAAAATACATCATTATTATTTCTCTTGCATATTTTTATCCTGCTTTTCACCTTCTGAAGCAACTCAGTGTGAATGAAGCTACATGTGCCTAGCACGTTTAAAAAAGGAGAAAGTTTAGATATATATCCAGGGGTACTAGTTTCTGTATCAACATGAAGTCTTCAGTTTTTAATGTAAACAGTGCTTTCTCCCACAATCTCTCCTCTCTCAGGCTCTGTTGAACTAGACTGCCTTAGCTCTGTGATCTTTTCCCTCATATGGTTTATTCCTCCACTCTGGCTATTCCTTGAAATTGTTCCCTGTTTAACACACAGCAAGCTGCTTCGCTTCAAGACCCTGGCCAGGTTCAGACATACATGAAACCCTAGTTTAGAAACCCTAGTTAAATTACTAACTATAGTAAGTTGTCTGAACTCTGCTGTCTAGCTACCTGTAGTTAGTTTAGCTTTCTTACACCACAACCCAAAGTTTGGGGTTTTTTCGCCGTCAAGTCGCAGATGACTCATGGTGACCCTGTGGGGTTTTTCAAGGCAAGAGACACACAGAGTTAGTTTGCTACTGCCTGTCTCTGTGCTTGGATCCAGGACTTCCTTGGTGGTCTCCCATCCAAATGCTAACAAGGGCTGACCCTGCTTATCCTCTGAGATCTGATGAGACTGGGCTAGCCCGGGCTATCCAGGTCACGGCAAAGCTGGTTTAACCCACTACAAGTACCCTTGACTAGTTTTCCACAGTAAATACAGGCATGGAATCCTGCCCGAACCCTGGCTTGTCACGTCATGATCTCTGGCCTAGGAAGAGTGCCTTGTAAGGCCTACTTAAAATCAATAATCTTGAAATTCAACATGTTGGCCTAGGAGTTTTTAAATCCATACTCATTTGACAGGTGCAGAAACACTGGCAAGGCAGCACTGCACTGCAGCAGCCTGCCTTGGAGCTAAGGTGAGTGAGCAGTGACACTGATGTGGGAGAGCACATCTGCTCTTCTGCTTGGAAATGGAGATGAGCACTGCCCCCTAGAGTCAAATTCGACTAGCTTTCGAGCAAGGGAAACTTTTACCTTTACGGGGGATTCTTGGAAGTGTGGGCAAAACTGTATTGTCTGAAAAGCTTTTTTTAAAAAATAATTTTTTATTGCTTTTATAACTACACACTACACAGAAACAAGGGATGGGTGTACACTAACAAATCTATGGGAAATAGAACAGCATACCTAAAAGAGAGGTTAACAGGAGTTACATATGTTGCTAATAAAAAACGCTTATTCAAGTTTCTAATAATATATCATACATGAGTGAAGCTTCTTTTCTGTTTATAACAGTGAGTATAAGGTTAATATATAAGTATTTGCTCTGAGCAAGTAAACAAACTATTTATCTCTTCAAGATCTTATATCTCAATTATCTTGACTCTTCTCTTCTTCTGTTGTTGTTTCCTTTGGTGGTCCATGAATCTTCTTCATAAATCGTTTTGCTTTGTCAACAGAGTCAATCTTTTCTTTACAGTCCTTGTACTTGAATGTTATTCCTTCTGGAAAAAGCCATCTGTAATTTATTGATTTCTTTTGCAAAAATTCAGCTAAGTTTGCCTTTGCTTCTTTCTGATTTCAAATGGTATATCCTTTAGAACTCTTATCTCCGAGTCTTTAATCTTCAAGATGTTTCCATTAGTAGCTTTACGCACCGTGTCTCTTGTAGACCTTTTCGAGAATCTGACCATAATTTCCCCAGGCAGGTTTTTCTTCTTTATGAATTCGGGGTATGATCTATAGACCACATCCAAATTGCTTAGTAAATCTTCAGATTTCAGACCTGTCATTGGGGATAATGCTTGAGTCAAGATTTCTTTAATATTCTCACCGCTTTGTTCTGGAACATCTTGGAACCTTAGCACATAGGCTGATTTTTCTGCTTGAAGCCTAAGGATTTGTTCTTTATCAGCAGCTCTTTCTTTTTGTAGTTGCTCCACTTTTTGATCAAATGCCAATGTTTTAAAAACAACTTTTTTGACAGCATTAGAGTTCTTTACCATCTGCTTTTGGAGAGTTTCAAAATGTTGGTTGAGATTTGTCATTTGCTCCAGCAGGGGTCGCAATGCTACAGCCAACATGGCTGAGAAGTCTGTACTGGCATCTGGTTTCACTCCCGGAGATGACATTTTGCCAGCACCTGAAGGAAGCTTCCTCAGCACCATTTTTTCCTGTCGACTGATTGTTTACTTTCCCTGGGAAGTTTGTAAAAGTTCTATAAGGGAGCTATCGTTGTTCGCTTTACGTGGCGATGTACTTGCTCAATCAAATAACATTTTTCTAGACTCTTTCACCCTTTCCGGTAAGGCTTTAGTTTAAAGTTTCGTTTGGGGGGGGGGGATGTAGTTCCCTTCCCCTGTCGCTGGTGGAGGGGGGTACCAGAGCCCGTTTAAAAGTTCATGCGCTTGATGCAAATTCACTCACGTTTCTTCCAGTATCGTTGAATTGCCAAGATACCTTGCATTTTCGCTAGAACTCCTGAACGCTTGATCGGTGTGCACCTCTGATTGCCATAATGGCGCTGCAGTGGTAGGATCTTCGGGATAAAGTGTACCTCAATCCCTTGGAACAGGCCGCACCATGCGGAGCTCACCGGTGCGCGCCTGCCAAGTGAGGAGTCAAAACCGGAAAAAGTCTGAAAAGCTTTAACATTAAGCCGCTTGTGAGATTTCAGCTTCTCCCTGACTTCACGGTGTTAGCCAATGATAAATGACTTGTTGACACAGCGAAGACTTAGCCTTGTGTTGCAATGCAGGTAGGCTTCTGAACAGAAGGACGGAGAAAATGAAACCAGGATTTGTCAAAACAAACCAGGACTGATTGATTGCCTGTGAGTGGAATCCTGGTTTTACAAACTACAGTTAAAACAGACCACTTTTTGTGTTAGTTCAGATGGAACAAAAAACTATGGTCCAATTAAACAGATACTGGTTAATGTGAACACTTGAATGTGGGCCACTTGACTAACTATGGTTAGTAAGGTGACATCAAACAAGGAACTGAACCATGACTTTAAGCTGGTTTAATTAAACCACAGTTATTTCACCAACGTTTTTTGTGTGATACATGGCTCACTCCCTGGGATGCTGGCACTGGCTAAAGCAGACTGGGATCTCAATGTCTCCTTGCAAAAGTAATGACAGTTTCACAAATTAACCGTGGTTAAAGTAAGCCACCATTTTGTATTATGTGAAATTAACCCAAGTCTCTATGATAACAAAACAATTTCTGCTACTCTTGTGAACAGAGAGGAATTTCTGCCTCATTTCAATTATTTGGAGGCAGCTGCTTACATGACTCCTGGACTAAAGCTTCATCTTTTAGGGGCAGGTGCCCGGGCCAGTCCTTCAGATACTCTGTGTTTTCTTTGTGCCTGGTCTCTTTCCCACATTTATTGTTTTGCTACTTAACATTACTTTAACATTTATGAACATAAAAACTGTGCACATTAGCCAGGACACTCCAGTTCTTAGAGAGGTTCTGCCTCTGCTGTGCCTTTTAATAGAAGTAAAATAACCATCCTCTGGCTATATGAGCTTAAACAAAGGTCGTACCGGTTCTATTCATTCTGTCATCACTTTTTCTAGGCAGGGAATCAGGAGGAGGACATGGGATGGAAGTAGAATGCCTCAGACAATCCGTGTCACAAGAGGCAAAAAATGGCTGGATCTGAATGGAAAAGAAAAGGGACAACAACTTTAGCAGTTAATCAGATTTGTTCCCCAATTAACCTGATGCAAGTTCTAAAATCAAAAACCAGAGCAGACATTGCTGGCTTTGGTCTCCAGCATGACACCTTTTACTAGGAAGGTCACCAACAGTATGTTTCTGTTCAAGACCCCTCGAGTTAGAAGCCATTCCGTCTTGTTCTTTTCAAATTCAAGCAATGCCCAGAAATAACACTAAACGCAGAGCACCATTTCAGACTTTAGCATGGAAGAGGACAAAGCTTCCACTGGTCATAGCAAAAATCTTAAGACGCATTCAAGATGACATTGCCATCTGCACTTTTGTTGTGACATCATTTTATGCCTCATAACCAGAAACAGGACACGCTTCAGCAATAATCATACATGGTCTGAAGCAGAAAATGATAGGAGTTCCACTGGTGCTATTCACAAATGGTGCCCCTGAAACTAAACGATACATTCCAGTACTTTCATATTAAGCTTTCACTCTGCTGAATGACTTACAGGTCACTACAAGAGATTAAGACAAAGAAAAAGGAGGAAGACAAATTCCTTTGTATTATTGTAAATTTAGAAAAAAACACTGCAAGACAGACAAAGCAAAATAGAAAAATACAGATTTTTAATCAGATAACCATTGTGATCTTTGCCATGCTTAACTTGATATATTGCTGGCAGCCCATGATTCTTCTAACCCACTTGTGGTTCTCCAGCCTTTCTGCTTAGATACTGATATAGCATGATAGTTCGCATGGACTCTCCCACCCTTTAGCTGAAGAAATGCATCAGACACCCTACCTGCACTTTGTATGAGCAACAAGCCTTCAAGTTTCTCTCTATTTCAATGGTGACATTCAGCCGCTGTTGCAGCCCTTCCTGCAGAAACCAGGAGAGAAGGT
>NW_015169815.1:4628-18252 GCF_001447785.1 Gekko japonicus | reverse complement strand
AATGGGATGATAGCAAGAAAGAAAAGATACAGGATTCACCTCTTATTTTTACAAAGAAAAGAAGGTTCTAGGCAAGATAAAGAATTAAAGAACTCTGTAAAACGCGCTGACAGAATAGAACTTATAAAAGGGATCAGGCGAAAAGAGAAGAAATCAATTGAAAGAAGAGCAAGGCGTCCCCATAAGAAAAACCACATAGAAAACAAAATAGAACTGGCAAAACAAAAAAGGCGGAATCTGGAAATGAAATACCTCGAGTATAAAGGGGCAAGACATTTATTTGTGATTATCAAAAAGAAGGTGCCCCAGAAGACAACGCTGCAGTATGTACCTGGTGGCAAAATAACCTCTTCTGCCTGTTTAAATTATGGAATGCTCAATGGTTTCTGTGTTGGAAGTTTAAGTACCGGGTAGTGTAACTGTTTGCATGTCTAAACATAGTTAGCAAAGTTCTGTATCTCTGTAAATTAAACGGAATAGTTAGGGAGTACTTAGTTGTCTCAATGTAAGAAGTTAAAAGTAAAAATATACAGACAATGAAAGAGGGAATGTGGCAGCGTATTTATAATTTTGTTCCTGTATGAATTTAACGGTTTTTGTGTTGGAAGTTCAAGTACCGGGTAGTCGAGCTGTTCGCATGTTTAAACGTAGTTAGCAAAATTCTGTATATTCTGTAAATTAAACGGAATATCTGTAAAACGCGCTGAGAGAATAGAACTTATAAAAGGGACCAGGCAAAAAGAGAAGAAATCAATTGAAAGAAGAGCAAGGCGTCCCCATAAGAAAAACCACAAAGAAAACAAAATAGAACTGGCAAAACAGAAAAGGCGGAACCTGAAAATGAAATACCTCGAGTATAAAGGGGCAAGACATTTATTTGTGATTATCAAAAAGAAGGTGCCCCAGAAGACAACGCTGCAGTATGTACCTGGTGGCAAAATAACCTCTTCTGCCTGTTTAAATTATGGAATGCTCAATGGTTTCTGTGTTGGAAGTTTAAGTACCGGGTAGTGTAACTGTTTGCATGTCTAAACATAGTTAGCAAAGTTCTGTATCTCTGTAAATTAAACGGAATAGTTAGGGAGTACTTAGTTGTCTCAATGTAAGAAGTTAAAAGTAAAAATATACAGACAATGAAAGAGCTTAGGAAAAATATAGGTTGAATTATGGTTAGAGAGATAAATATGATAGGAGAACACATCATTAGGTTACTTCTGTTTGCCAAAACTCTTTGTTGTAAGAAGCGACGGCATTTTTTGTTTGTTCTGAAAACCAATAAAAAGATTGTTAAAAAAAAAGAAAAGAAAAAGGATGGAGGTGTGCTGTGAAAACAACATTGTTCATTCCTACGTGAGTTAAAGTGGGTTTCGGCACAGAAATGGAGGCCTAGTGCAGAGGACAAGTAGACTTTATAGTTATGGAACAATAGTAGGAATAAAATAGCAGAAAGTATAGAACAGAGTATGAAAATTGAGTTTTTATTTTGATGAGACTATAGAGTATATAAAATGTACAGATAATTACTGAATTTAACTGGGAAAAGTAGGCTATCATTACTGCTTAGGTTGTTTTAAAAACTTTGGGAAATCTATGCTGAGTAAATAGATGAAAGAGCAGAAGGCTGTCTGTGTTGATCTTGAATTAAAGAGAAGAAAGTCTGGTATTGCAAGTAGGAGAATACTTATATTGGGGTTGGTAGACAGTCTGGTTCATGAATTAGCAAAAAATTTCGCTGTTTGTTTAAATGTTTTAAATGCTTGTTTCCTTACCAATAAAAAAAGAAAGAAAAAATGAATTAGGAAAAATATAGGTTGAATTATGGTTAAAGAGAGATATATGATATGAGAACACATCATTAGGCTACTTCTGTTCGCTGAAATTCTTTGTTGTAAGAAGTAACGGTATTTTTTGTTTGTTTGTTTGTTCTGAAAACCAATAAAAAGATTGTTAAAAAAATATTCTTAAGGCAATTTCAACATTTGGAAAGGCACTCTCTAGTTTGACTTCTGTAACTGTGTTGTTAAGTTCCATGTGAGTGAAAGTTGTTTTCTTGGTTGTTTTAAACTTATCATCATCATCAAGTTTATTGTATTAGCCATTGGCCATAACAAAGCATAAATACAAACACAATCCTTATACAAATTATGGTTAGAGAGATAAATATGATAGGAGAACACATCATTAGGTTACTTCTGTTCGCTGAAACTCTTTGTTGTAAGTAGTGATGGTATTTTTTGTTTGTTTGTTATGAAAACCAATAAAAAGATTGTTAAAAAAAGAAAAAAAAAGAAAAAGAAGGATGGAGGTGTGATGTGAAAACAACATCGTTCATTCCTACGGATGCTTCGTGAGTTATAGTGAGTTTAGGCACAGAAATGGGGGCCTAGTGCAGAGGACAAGTAGACTTTATTTCTGTCATGGCATTTGTAATAAACAGGAGTCTAGTGACACCTTAAAGACTACAGCATTTTATTTTAGCATAAGCTTTTGTGGACTGCAGCCCACTTCTGCAGATACAGTGAGTGGCTCCTCACTGTGCAGTGATTGCATTGGAAGAAGCGGGCTCTAGTCCCTGAAATCTTAGGATAAAACACTACTAGTTCTTAAAGTGCCACAAGATCGTTTTTTGCCACAACAGGCTAAATGGGTATAGCACTGGAATTATGATAGAAATAGTATACAAACAGCCCCAGAAACAAAGCTCTTTGAAACTGAATTCATGAATGCGAGTTCAGCACCAGGTGAGGAAGTCAAGGCATGTACATTATCCTTCCCAGTTTTGGGGTAAACATCCTATCTTTAACCTTAACAGCTTTAAACAACAAAACCAGTAGACAGTAGAAAGCCAATAGGAGGCTGGGGGCTAATCCAGTGGTTTGCAGAGAGTGCCACATGTATTGTTATCTGACCACAGGACTGAGTTTGTGGGTGTGAGCTCAGTGCATGGCACTCTTAGCTCTCAGGGACCAGGTTTGTTCCCTCAAGGTCTGCTCACCTGGAGAAGTTGTGTGCGAGAGGTATTTGGACAAGACCTTCAGGTACCTGCTGTTTTGCTCCAATGCCAACAGCTTCTCTGATGCTGTAGAGACTGAGGTAGAAGGGCATCAGGCTGAGGAGGGGGAAATGATTCCTTAGAAGGGGCTCTTTCCTCATATGATGAACAGGTATCCTTGGATACTGAGGATACCCTCTAGGGCTGGAGAAAGGCGGGAGACTCCATCACGTAGCAGAAAGGGAGGTGCTCAAGTATGTGCTCTGATACAGGCACTGAAAAGCAACTCTAAGTAGCACTAGCAACTAGGAAATTATTCATTTATTTATGTTATTTATAACCGATCTTTCTTACAGGGACTCAAGGTGGATTACTGAGGGCGAGTCAAGACAATAAAACAGATAGGAATAAGGTGGAATTTAAGCTTTGAGGACTGGAGCCCACGTTCTGAAGGCAGCATCCCAAGTGGTTGATTACCTCTGAGATCTCTTTCCTGCCTGTCTTGCATTCCTTTTCATCTTGAAAACTGGTCACATGGATGTGGTAACTGGCTGGGTCCATTGCTGGGTTAAAGCTCACCATAACAGAATCATCACCTAGCCTTGTTCCTTCAATGTTTGGCTCCCACAGGCTACCTGTATGAACAAAAGCATTAGAAAGTTCTGAATATCAAAAATGAATTTAATTAGAACATTTTACTTTTGGTTGTTAGGTCACGAAAGGCCTACAAAAATTAAAACAATATAATGATAGAACAAAACAAATAATTTAAACCCTAGCACAAAATCTACTGAATAAAAAAAATATCTCCGCAAATCAGCACTGTGGGGTTGCAAACAGGACAAAAAAAGAGGGGTGAGATAAATCGCAAGAAACATTAATTAAAACTGTGACCAGGAGCACCTTAGTGGGTTGCCATGTCATTTTCTACACATCAGGCTGTAAATATGAACATCACTTGATGAAACACTACCTATTTGCAGACATGGTGCCGTCATTTTCATGGCAGGATCCATGCAACCTGCAACAAAAAGTGACTTATTAGAATAGTTGCATTCATGTGCGGAAAGATAAGGGAGAATAAGTAGTAATACCTAGCAAGAACAGATTAGCCAAGGATTGCCAACACATTAAGGAAGGATCACCTAAAGGGTCTGATGGAAGTAGGGGGCCTCTAAGATACCTCTGAGGACCAAATCAGCAACAGCTAGAACTGAAGCTTGGCTTGGGAATAAAACTGCGGTTTTTCTACTAAAGGACAACTAGAGTGAGTGAGCTAGAGGTTACTCAGGTCTGGCTCCGTCCCCTTATGCAAAAAATTTATATGAAGGATTTTAATGAAAGGGAGCTAATGGGTCATTTCTTTAAACAGAAGAAATGAGCAGCGGATCAGTCAACAATGGCCAATTTACATACCAACTGAATAAGAACACTGCAAGATTTGCTCCTCCCCCCCTTTAATAGATTAGACACTCTATTTGACCTTCCCCCCCTTTAATAGATTAGACACTCTATTTGACCTAAACTATTAAATAACATGAGTTTACAATGTCTGAATAGCAGGCCATTGCGGAGGAACATTTCTAAGGCACAGATCATCCAGAAAAAAGTGCTCCTCCAGATTAATTTCTAGATGACTGTTAAAACCCTTTAGCTTAGCAAAAAGCTACTATAGTTCTAAAAGATCACTTGAAACAGGTTCTATTGGTTTGGGACTGAGATGTGGCCACTGGCATCTAGGGTCCCGCAACGGTAAGGAAAAAGAGACTCTGGACTCATGTGGTTTCCTTTCCTTGACAACACCAGACTTCACAGAATCCTTCCAATGCAATTAATGGCTAGTATCAAAGATGCATAGGATTAGGAAGGGAGAACAGGTGGTGGATGGGGGGGGTTATCTATGAATAAGAATTAGTTGGCAGGAAGTTGCCAGTGGGCAATTATGCTGAGGGACTGGATCTGTAAAGCCCTCACATATAAGGTACGAGAAGAGGTCACAGACAGTGACTCACTGTACTGCTGAAATGGTACTGCATGAGGCCAGATCAATTTAGGGAAAAAGCCAAGCCTGCATTTAGACACCGCAGCTTTTATTGTTTTTATGCTCCAATGGTTTTTATTGTTGGTTATTTCATTCTCTGCTGGAATTTTATGCTGTGTAATGCCATTAATTTATTGTTACAGACTCCATCAAGGACTATGTTTATGAATGCAGGAGATAAAATTAAAAAACAACAAATAACAAAGAGTGAAAATTACTCAGGTGACTTACCAAATCCTTACCAAATTTTTAGTGTTCCAAAACTGAATTCATTTTTTCAGCTATGAACACTTTAACTCTTCAACTTCTTGAATATTGTAACATTATTTATTTATTTATATTTGAATTTAAATCCCACCCTACCCCGAAGGTATTCTTATTCTTCCCATTCCATACTCATCACTTTCCGTATTTGAGAAGTACCTTCCCATCCTACAAGTTACTTCTCCAGGCCCATCCTTCTTAGGCTTCCTTCATATTTACCTCTGGGCATGATTTATCTTAACACTTTTTGTGTTAAGCTGTAGGTGCTACACAAGTAATAGAATACTGGTATCTTTATCCAGGAACATCTGGGTCTAAAACCTATTCTATAGAGTATAAGATTGTAAAATAAGCCCACATCAACAAATGTCATTACCATCACTACAAGAAGGTTTCTTACCTGGTACTGTATATGACCAGTTTATGCAATTTTGGTCTCCACTAGTGCTTAATTTGGGCAGGTGATGGACAGTCACTTGGTATCTCTGACCTGGCTGCACCACAAAGTGGTTGAAGGAGAAATTCCACTGAGAGAAACAAACATACATAAGATTGGAGCTAGCAAACCTTTTCACTCTATCTCACCCTGTTTCTCTCCTTCTTACAGCCCCTGTGCACATGGCATTTGTACATGCAGGACCCATGATTGCTAGCAGAGCCCCAGTGGTCAAATGCCCCCCCCCCTTTCCTTTTTTCTCCATTAGCAGAAAAGCTGGTTGGATCAAGTCCACAAAAAAGAGGCTATTTCAAATACACTTATACACATCAGTGCACTGTTGATTTCCTACTACACTAGGACCATGACTGCAAAACAAATTCACAAAGATGATGGGGGAAGAGGCAGTTACTGAGCAGCCATGTACAAGGATTCATCTTTTTAGATCCACTTGGTCTGAAAGTGATTTCTCCCTCTCCCGTTCCTTTCTCCCCATGTATGGCAGAGCTTCCTCCATTGTACATAACCTAGCTCCCACACACTTCTCCTCTAAATGACTCCTGCAAATACATCTCTTCTACAGTTTTTAGCAAACATGAGTCTGTCACTGAATCTCAATTGTCTGCTTGCCTTGCAAGTATTTTTTTAAAAGGCTGCCACTGACCTAATGCTCTGTTTTCCTGGATAGTTCTCTTCCCTTCCTACTTCTGTAAACGCACTGCCAACAGAGATAAGAAGGGTAATGGTGGGGAAAGAGATGCAAGAAGGAGAAAGAAAATAAGAGTCCTGCAGCCTTTTCTGATTAAATGACTTGTGCAGTTTTCTGTATGTTTTTGATATCGTAAATACAGGTCTTAGCTTTTTGATTTTCTAAAAAGCAAATACTGGAAGAAGGCGGCAAAGTAATAAATGTAACATTTTCTGTTCTCACTTACCCGACGTCCATTGTCTGGTCTGACCTGGTGAGAAAGGTTGGTCTGAAAATCGAACTGAGCACAGACCTGCCGGTTAGTGCTCACCTCCAGCACGTTTAATTCTGCTCCTCGGAGGAGTAGAATACTTCCTGGTTGTAGAAGGGAGGCAGAAAAAATAGAAAGGAGGGAATTTTCAGAGGACAAATTTATTTTCTCCTTATCTGTATGGAGGGAAAAAAGGATTCATACTGCAGCCTCAGCTCATGGCTGAGTTTCTCAAGTGTGATGGCTTTAAACTGCAGAACACTTCTCCCTCCCTATGAAACACTTTGCTTTTACACTATGAAAAGATGCATGCTTAGCTTGTTAGGAATCAATTTATTCCATGCCTTGGTATAGGTATCACACAACCAGGCTGTCCACAAATCCATCTCACTGGCAGTTCCTGTTACTAATACTGTGCCAGTGAATAGTGCTATTTGGACAGCAGACACTCAGCACAACTCTTCCTAACCCAAATTTGACCTGCTCGAATCTTAGCAACATGGCAGACTAAAACAGACACCCTGGATAGCACCACAGGAACTAGGATCTGTTTCGGTTTGCTGTTGTTTTGGTTCTGCTAGCCATCTGTTAAGCAGCGAGGACTGCAAGGCTCTTAGCAAAAGGAACCAAAAGAGACATCTAGAGAGAAGGCGGAAGAATTGAAAAATCTGGCCCATCACAGAAAATGTCTGCCACCCATTTACTCATGTCCCTGCCAGACTGAAGCTGTCCCGTATGAACAAGACATGAACATATACTGTACTTAGCAGCTAAATTATGGAAACTCTATTGCTTCTAGCGTGAAGATATTTGGTCAACGTATATAGCTTGCTGTGGATCAGAGAGGATGTTTTGCTTGCAGAAAGTCAAGACCAGGGGGTGGTGGTGGTGGAGTTAGATAAGGCTGTTCTTTAGCAATAATGTGGCAAGCCAAATTCATAATTAGGAACTTGGCATGTTAAGGGGGAAGGGCTGAGACACTACCAAACTGCAGTGTTATGGCAGATGCTACATGGGAACCATGATCTACCAAGAAAAAGAAGAGATTGGATTTATACCCCGCCCTTCACTACCCAAAGGAGTCTCAGAGCGGCTTACAAACTCCTTTCCCTTCCCCTCCCCACAACAGACACCCTGTGAGGTAGGTGGGGCTGAGAGAGCTCTGACAGAAACTGCTCTTTTTCAAGGACAGCTCTGACTGAACTATGGCTTGCCCAAGGTCATCCAGCAGGTGCAAGAGGAGGAGTGGGGAATCAAACCCGGTTCTCCCAGATTAGAGTCCGCGCACTTAACCACTACACCAAACTAGCTCTCTAGAAGACACACTATTATTTATTTATTATTATTTTATCTATTTAATTTATACCCCGCCCTCCCCGCTGAAGGTGGACTCAGGGCAGCTTACAGACATCTTATAAAATACAATTAAAACCAATCAAAAGCATAAATACCAATTATTAAAAATATCGTTAAAACAGTTAAATATACTAAAAATGCTGGAACATTATTAAGAGAACAGGAACAAAATTATTTATCATATGCCTTAGGTGACCATATAATTCCCATACACACCAGCTCAGTCTAATCACTTTGTTGTGCAGCGGGTACAGACTAAGGCCAGAATGCAGACTGCAAAGGTGGTAGATCCAGGGCCCAGGGACACTCCATGGTGCATGATGTGGCTCCTTAGTCAAATGCCTGGTGGAAGAGCTCTGTCTTGCAGGCTCTGTGGAACTGTAAAAGGGGGAGCTCATTCCACCAGGATGGAGCCACCACTGAGAAGGCCCTGGCTATTGCCAGCCTGGCATCTTTGGGGCCTGGAAGGGCCAACCAATTTTGCACCCCTGAATGCAGTGCTCTCCGGGGAACATGTGGGGAAAGGCAGTCCCTCAGGTACACTAGTAAAGAAGGCACTAAACTCTGCTCATCTTTGAATTCCATCCTGAACACCCGGTATTACATTTTATCACAGCTACCCTCTAAGGAGCATGGGGTGGCATACACCTCTCTTCATTTTGTCATCACAGCAACCCCTTGAATAAGGCTGTAGTGAGAGAGTAATTGGCTCAAGGTCACACACATAGTAGAGCAAGGACTTGAACCTGGGCCTCTCTGGTCTTATATCACACACTGGATCTCTTCATGCAACGAAAATGGTTCCCGAAGCATCCAAAAATGGAAATGGCCTGAACAAGGCTTTGACGGCCAAGAATACCTCCTGGTTTTGGTAACTATGCAGACACCTAGTTTTCTTATCGATAAATTACAAATTAACTATTCTTAGACTTGCAGTTAGATACATCTGTTTTTGACCAAAAGTGTGACACAGAGGGATAATATCTTTTTTGTTTTGAGGAATGGTCACCAGTATTTTGAGGTACCACTTAAGTAGGGACAACAGCTCCTTTAAATACCAGGCCTCCAAGCTGTATATTAAACTGTTCTTACTTACCATCAGTTGCCACCTTCCACTGTATATTCAGCACAGGAAGCAGTTCTCCCCCTTCACCAGGGAGAACATCTGCATGGACCTCAAGAGATCTTGGAGCTGAGGGAGTCCATTCTGAAACCTTAAGCCAGGACTTATCCAAGCAAGTACCTACCAATTAAACCAAGCTTTAACATAAATGAAGTCCCATTTCTAAGAGGACAACTGAAACACCTGAGGATCAGAACTGACTGCTAACCCCCCCCCCCAATGTGGTACAGCACAGGAAGCTACCTAAAAAACTCCTTCCAAGTAAAACACGAATATAGTAAGGAAAAGACTGGGTTAAAATATCTTACTGATACACTGTTTTCAACATGAAGTGACTGTGTATTTGTGTAAAACAGAGCATTAAAAAATGGCATTTTGCTCTTGCAGTTTGAAAAGGTTCCGTGCATCCACAGAGATGCAGGTCCAGGGGGAAAAACAGAAAGTTTTGGAACAAAAACTGGTTTTCCTCTATTCTGCCCCCCCCCCCCCCCCGGGCTTCCCCCTTATTTTCCCAATGGGAAAAATTGAAAGTTCGGGGGTGCCCAAGATAGAAATGCTTGTGTTAAATATTTTCTTTTTTGGCATGAGTGAAATGATTTTAAAGACAAGTTTTATTTACTCAGGATGTGTAAGAATCTACAGCAGGGGGTCCCCTAACCTTTTGGAGCCTGCAGGCACCTCTGAAATTCTGACACAGTGTGGTGGGCACAGTGACAAAATGGTTGCCACAGGAAGGTGGAGCCAGCCACAAAATGGCTACTGCAGCTTACCTTCTGTCACATATTGAAGACCTGTGAAGACCCTTGTGGTCTGGTGGCAGCTGCTTCCAAAGCAATATTTTAAAAATGCTACTAATCAAATCACTAATGGCCAGTCTCAGAAGTCTTGGTAGGCAAAAGCCCCACCTGGCTGCACCCACTTTCTAAAAACACTAGGTGGGTGCCAAGAAACACCATGTTGGGGACACCTTATCTACAGCATTATAAAATAATTTCTGTGCTATACTTTAGATATATTTTGAAGGATATGATTCATCTGGCCACGATTAATACGCTGTAATGTGTAAAATCCACTATTAAAGAGATTAATGTTTTCAGTGTTATTAAATTTAACTCAGGTATGCTGCTAAACTTATTACAGTGGTTTCTCTGCAATTCACTTCTGTTTACTACAGAACGTGTACTTCCAATATTCAGCTTTTCTCTTTTCTTCCTTCTCACCAGCAAAAACTAACATACATGTGGCCAGGGTAGCACTGGAGGCAGTAGTTAGTTCCTGGTCATTAGTACTACATACATTTGCAATTTTGCTTGTAGAGAACTACAACATGTAGACTTTTACATTAAAGAAATATGCCAAAAGTAAAGTACTTTTGTATATACGTCTTAAATTAGAAGCAGCGCATGCAGTAAAAAGTTCAGGCTTCATAACAAAGAGTGGTATTTCAATTCTTCTCGATTTAAAAGAAAAGAGAAGCAAAACTCAAAATGTCTAGAAGTTTTACATCACTATACATAGCAGGACTACTTCACTTCGGTGCATGTGCGGACAGTGGTGAAAGGAAAACCAGTAGAAAATTTCCTCTGATCCATCAAAACTAGTGCCTGGTAATTGTCACCATGAAGAGAAGCTATGGTCATACTGCATCATGAGTGAAACTGCATTGTACTGCACTCTCCAATAAGAAAGCCTACTATAGGAACAAACAGGCTGCTTAATACACCCCTTCCTGACACATCCACGCCAAACAGAGAATGAAATTTACTAGCTTTTTAAGCCCACCATATTCCTAAAATTCTGAACAATCAAGAATACTTTAAAACAACCCTTATCTTCTGTCCTACAATTCTTACGCCATCGCCTGCCTCACATGCCTATTGTTATTACTGGCCTTAGATATGAAAGCTCCATGTCAAAGTAGTTAGGCTGACAGTCTAAAGGCTTAGCATAAATCTCTTGCTCTAAAATAAATGAGATAAAAGCAATTTTTTTTTAAAAAAAATGATACTTACTGTTTCTCACAATGCAGTGTAGACCCTGCAGGAAAGAGAACAACCATGTCATTGAGTGGACCAATGCTTACTCACACCTGAAACAGCTACATTGAGACAGCACAATGTAATTAACAAGCTACAGTAAGCCCATCAGGAGAGGGAATCTCTGAAGTCCTCTGGCTTGATCATACCCTGGAATGTGGATCCAGTAACAAAGGTCTGGTTGCCATGTTCTAATTAAATGAAACAAGATGTCGTTTGTCCTCTTGGCTTACAAAGCAGGATTAAACTGTGTTTTAGAATCCTGGCTTTCAGGCAAGAGAACAACCCAACTGCAGTTTCTTGGAAACTGGGAAACTTTCAATATCTGAGCCACATGCAAAGGGGAAGGGGAGAAGGCATGCTAACTCAAGGATTTCACAAGACAAAGCATTGATCTTTGTACTGGCTTAGCAACCCTTTCTTCCTCCACAGTTGCTAGAAGGATCTCTGCACAGGAGGCAGATATATACGGAGTGCTGAACCAGGAAGTAACTTTATTGTCCTATTCAAGATTCAGAAAATAAAGGGAGGAAAACAAAAGTACAAGACAGTAAATACTTGCAATAAAACCAAAGTAATTTGTATATGGGTATAAACAAATCCAAGGGTGAAACTGTGCTACTGTCTAGTTAACTGTATGTCTAATTCTAAGTGACTGCAGACTATGTTCATTTTACATGGTTAGTCCAGAGCAAAACCAGCCCAAGAGACAGGTGAAGGGTTGGTGAAAGGTTGCCCACAAATGGGACCAGAAGTTGTAGTGAAATAAATGAGGAAGGAAGGCACTCCTGGTAGGTAGGAAGGAAACCCTAACCAGGGTACAATGGGGAAGGACTGGCTGGCAGAAGGGCAGACCAGTCTGGAATGGAAGATGGATAAGCTAATAGATAATATAACACTTAAAAAGATGTGGAAGGGTTAAGACTGGGAAGGAAAGCAAACTGAGAAAGAAGAAAGCACACTCTGCTTGTTTTGAAGAGGAATGGTCCAGTGATTTAATGCTCATGGTGGAAGAAGGCTCTGGAGGTGAAGCAACCACAAAAAGGGTGACCTGGAATGCCCTTCTTACCTGGATTTACCTGTGTGCCATTGAAGAAGTGTGATACCAGCCCAACTTGGGGGAGAATTAGAATCTGCATTGGGGCAAAGCCTCAGAACTTCGTTGCTCAACGGAGGCTTCTGGGTTGCTTTCTGACTGATGAAATTTTAGGATTCGGGCTCCTCATTGGTTTGAGTCCAGGATCCTGTCTGTGATATGATAGTTCGATCCAATCCAAGGGAGAAACCTTCAGCCTAAGTAATGGGCTGGAATGGATATCCTAGATGGTCCTTATGGTTGATGATTTAATTAGAATGGGTGCAATCTTGACTTAGATCTGCTGACAACAGTCAGGATTTGGTAGATTCTAGGCCCACCTCCTGCTCACTACTAACTTCAGTCATCATCTGTATGAGACTCTCACTGGGATTGGAGACCTAGGTTTCCTCTCTCATTACCAGTGCTGATTTCGCCACACCTACTACCTCTCTGTATATCACACCTAATGCAATCACATCTGCTATTGTCATTTGGCATCTGAAATCACTCCACTTTCCAATATATAGGACAGATGGACTCACATCCTAGCTGAATCTGAAAAAGTAAGCAGAGACTCACAAAAGCTCATACCTTATCACAAATGATGTTAGCCTTTAAGGTGCTACTGGACTTACTCTTTTCTACTGGGAGAATGTTAAGAGTCATATCTGCAGTTGTGCTCTAAGAAGCAGGAAGAGCAAGCTTCTGGAGATTAACACTCTCCCTGATCCCTGTTAGTGTGATGAACTGTGCAGACTGCACAATGGGAAGAAGAGATTGAGGTCAAGGGCTGCTTGGTTGTGCAGCAGTGGGCCCCGGCAATTAGCATCATGAATACAGTGGGAAGCTGATAAGTAAAATCAGTGGAGTCAGGCAGGGGCAGCTAGTTCAGCATGAGCTGCCAGGCATGATGGCACAAAATCTAAGCGATACCTGAACTCCTTTCAAGGCTGTCTTGGAGCAAGCCTGTGCAGCACTTGAACTGGGGACTTCGCATATACAAAGCCTGTTCTGTACCACAATGCTGTGGTTTCCTCTGAATCTTTCCTGCCTTACAGTTTTGATACTACAACCAATGGAGGGTTACATATACCCCATGATGCATCTTTTTCTTCTCTGCCCAGTTGGGTGTGGGGTTAGAGGAGTGCTCAGCACTGTGCAGGTTTTTGTAAAACAAAACAAATCCAATCACAGTCAGTGGTTGTGTAAGATGTAGATTCTAATTCTGCCTCTTCCTCATATTTTGTTGCTGATGGGCTTGTTCGCTAGCCAAAATCTGAGCCTGGTCATATTCCCAGTGGCACTAGAAACCACCATATATGTTTCCCACATGAGTGCA
>NW_015169815.1:0-4593 GCF_001447785.1 Gekko japonicus | reverse complement strand
ATGAACACGCAGTTGTGTGTTTTCTAGCAGCTGTCCTAGTGGTCTAGGCCCCTTCACCTTGCAAAAAGCTGCTCCTCAGGATATTATTCCCCCCACTAGGACCTGATCCCTTACATAGTAAGGTGAGCCCCTGGGCTTTCTGAGTGAGCTTCTGCTCCTAAGTGCTCTGTGTAGGTATCTGGGCAACAGGGCTGAAGCAGTTATGATTCCATCCTGTGTGTCTGCCTATCAAAAGGGAGTGTGTTTACTGAAAGGGAAGGTATAGAGTTCCCAGAAGCGTGGTAAGCACAGGGCTCCTCCCAGGCATGCTAGGACCCTTCATACGGCACAGGATGCTGTGTTTCCTTTGTTCCTTTCCTTGCTCTGTTGGGTGGGTACGAGAACTGCCATGTATTGGTGATTTATTTCCACAGCTTGCTAACCAACACACCGCTCTTTGATGGATCAGCATCAACGGTGTCAGCATGGACATCCGTTACAGTGCTCCCTCTAAGCTGAAAGTGTGGGTGACTGCTCATTAACACAGGAAGCACCACTTAGCAGCAATCTGGAACCACGGACAGTCTTGCACTTCCCATGGCCCATTTTAAGACTACAACAGTTATATTCTGCTCAGGATGTGAACTGCTCCGCTCAGCAGGGCGGGAAAGCCAGAGGGAACATTGCTCGTGTAGTTATGTTTTCAGCTCACAGGAACTTAAAAATCCATTTAAAGACAGGGTCCAGTTTACTTATCTCATGGTAAGTATGGCACTTGAATGCTCAATGAGAATATGCTAGTGTAAGTAGTCAATGAACAACTTTACGACTACCTTTCTAAGATGTCTTCCTCTAAGGAACTCTGGGAAGCTTACACAGGGTTCCCAGACACTTTTCATACCCAGGCAACTTATGGTTCTAGACCTCTTTAGCATCGGAAGCTGAACTGTACCATTTTTCTTTAGAAACTTAATGGCACAACAGAACTGGAAAACTTGAAGACTCTAAGGTAACAAAAGAACCCACACACTGATGCAGGGTTCACCATGAATGTTTACTTCAAAATAATCGAATCAGGAAGCATCTTATCTATATATCTAATACCGAAGTCGCCCCCTGGCGTGCGGATACTTATTTCCGCACATCGGGGGCACCTGGGGGGGGACGGAGATTTTCGTACACACTTGGGGCAGTCCCCAGGTGTGCACAAAAATCTGAAAAGTTGGAAAAAATATCGGGGGGATACTTAAATCCCCCAAAAGTGACAGAGCGTCCCCTGCGCATGTGCAGGGAACGCTCTGCACCCGGCCTCGCCGCCGCCGCTTCAGAGCTGGGGGGGCCAGCGAGGCCCGGGTGGCTGCAAGCCGCCGGGCCTCGCTTCAAGGGGGGAGAGACCAGCTCCCGGTTCGGAGCCGGGGGGGAGACCGGCGAGGTCTGGCGGCTACAAGCTGCACAGGCCTTGCTTTGGAGCCGGGGGGGAGAGCAGCAAGGCCCAGCGGCTACAAGCCGCATGGGCCTTGCTTTGGAGCAGGGGGAGAGTGGCGAGGGGGGAGATTGAGCCGAGGGGTGGAGGAGATGGAGGAACCGGCGGGATGGGGGGGGGAGCTTACCTGCTCCTGCTGGTTCCTCCTCCGCCTACTCAGTTTGCCGCTCCCCCCCCCGCGAGTTTCACGGGTCCTCTTTCTTGTCTCTTTCTAATAATCAAGTTTCTAGTTACTTATTTTTAGTTCATCTAGACTGCAATTTAACCTTCAGTCACATAAGGAAAACAGCCAGATGACAGAAGCAATAACCAAGGGCACATGTTCTCATGCAGCTCATATTAATTGTAATGGAGCTTGTGCAGGAGAACCTTCGTACAGATTTTGCCCTATATTACTAGCAGCTGTATCAAAGGTTAATTTGCTATTGTAACGAAGCCAAAGTAATCTTCTGTGTAATTGTATCATTTATAGAAGAATAAAGGTCAACTGTAATCTGCATATTTATTTGCATATCAACAATCTGAACAAGTGTCAAAACACAATGATGAGAGGTTGCTGTAATGAAACATTTAAGAACATAAGAGAACATAAGAGACGCCAATGTTGGATCAGGCCAAAGGCCCATCCAGTCCAACACTCTGTGTCATACAGTGGCCAGAAATACCAGGTCCCATCAGGAGGTCCACCAGTGGGGTGGTCTCGCTCATTTATATGATGATTCATGTATCTAGAATGCAACTTAAAAACCAGTTTTTACACACAGGATGTATCCTCTAAACGCCAATATTCGTACCAACCCACAGACAGAATGCAGTATAAGAGGAGAAGAAAGAAGCAGGATAACAGAAACAAAATATTTATTGTAGTATAGTGGTTAAGAGAGTGGGCTACGTCACCAGAGCCATGAACACAATGGACGATCTTAGACAAGCTATTCTCCCTCTCACCTCAGTGCCTGGATAAGCATAGCAGATGCTTAGAGGCCCCACAGTCAACAGGCAAAGTGAGATGGGTGCCTTAGGAAGAAAGTCTGAAAGCCACTGGCCGAAGGAATCAAGCTACAGTAGTGGCCTGCATGGGCTTCTAACTATAGTACAGATTATTGTGTCAAAGTGATGTTTGTGGGTGGCATTGTGCCAGGGAATATGTTTTAAAAGCTCTCCATTTATAAAGGAATTAAGCTCAAGAAAACACAGAACCGATAGCCACAAGCGAAAGGTACAGAACAGAACATCCAGTTTTGATAGCTAATGTTGGTTCAGCATTTAGTTCTGGTTGACAGCTATAATTCACATGACACCTATGCAGCTAATCTCAGGGATAACATACAGAGCTTATTGTAATAACACACTAGTATCTTTGGATCTGCTAGATTCGAGTCCAGTAGCACCTTAAAAAGGTAAAGGTTCCCTTGCTCGAAAGCCAGTCAAATCCGACTCTAGGGTTGCGGTGCTCATCTCCGTTTCAAAGCCGAAGAGCCAGCGCTGTCCGAAGACATTTCCGTGGTCTTGTGGCCGGCATGACTAAACACCAAGGCACACGGAATGCTGTTACCTTCCCACTGAAGTGGTACCTATTTATCTACTTGCAATTTCTTGCTTTCGAACTGCTAGGTTGGCAGGAGCTGGAACTAGAGATGGGAGCTCACTCCGTCATGCGGCACACTCGGGTCTCGAACTGCTGAACTACTGACCTTCCACAGCCTACAGTTCAGCGTCTTAACCACTTGAGCCACCGCAGCTCCTAGTAGCACCTTAGAGACCAACAATATTTTAATGGTATAAGCTTTTGAGAGGAGAAACCAAGAGGCCAACTTTGTCCCCATATTCACTCTGTCAACATAATCACTGGACCTAACGACACCAGCCATACCATTTCAGGTTCATTCACTTGTTCATCTTCCAACATTATATATGCCATCAAATTATCAGCAATGCCTTTCCATTCTCTTCAAAGGACAAACAAATCAGTCCCTTTGCAAAAGAATACATGGACATAAATAATAAATGGACATAGCAGTAAAAACCACAACACTTAAAAACCAGCGGGAGAACATTTTACCTTTCCAGGTCATTCCATTGCTGACCTAAGAGTGGCATTCCTCAAACACAAAAGCTTCAAGGGGAGATTACAATGGGAGACTGCTGAATTTGAGTTAATTCACAAGTTCCAAACAATGGATCCCCCAGGGACATAGGGTTCTTATCTCACTACAGATACTAACTTTCTGCCCTCAAGTATTTCCCCTCTGCTCCAATCAAGCTGATTACAATGTGCACTGAATCTCTGCATCCTGAGTTCCTTTTCTGAAACATCCTTCCCACCTTCTGACTAAGATGTAAGTAGAGATCTCCATTCCAACATATTTGATGAAGGGAGGTTTGACTCTCAAAAAGCTTATACCCCAAAAACCTTGTTGTTCTCTTAGGCACTACTGGACTCAAATCTAGGTGTTCTACTACAGACCAACAAAGCTACCCTCTGAAATTATCTTTGGATCTAGTTCTAAACACAGCACTGGAGTACAGATCAAAACAGTCACACAATGGGATTATGTATAGAGAGGCAAGATTTTTCTACAAACCTGGGATAACCCCAGGCTAAAGTACACAGATTCCAGTTTCTGTTCCAAGAAACCCCATAAACAATGATGCAGAAAGTGATAGCAGCCAGGGAGTAGGAGAGATAACGATGGCAGTGGGATGAGGAAGAAAAGAGGTGATGGGACCACACTGTGGAGCTAGGAGGGAGAAAGAGTGGGAGATACTGGGGAGGAAAAGAAAGTAGAAGCCATTTTAGGAAGATGGAATTTCTATTCTCCTTGGGTCTCGCAGGTCTCCAGCTTGTATACCTCTAATTCCAAACTAGATCCCAGGATATGAATTTGGGCCAACACAGGGATACTGGAGATGTTTCTACAGATCTCAGGGGAATGCCTAGTTTTGCAGAAAAATCTAAAACTCAGCGAGGGGGATTACATGGCTAACAATTCACTCCCAAGCATTTAAAGTACCACCTGTGCATGATCAGATGCTACTGAGGGGCAGAACTTTCAGGTGGTATTTTGGGTTCTCAGAACAGAGTCTGATAACAAGAAAAGGTAAATGGGGGAAGAACAGAGAAAGACAGG
>NW_015169814.1:546745-549499 GCF_001447785.1 Gekko japonicus | reverse complement strand
CTCTAGTGAGAAATCGCTCTCTGTCTCTAAGTAACCGGGACCACCTGAATCTAGTACATATGAACATACATGAAACTGCCTTATGTTGAATCAGGCCCTTGGCCCATCAAGGTCAGTATTGTCTGCTGAGACTAGCAGCAGCTCTCCAAGGTCCCAGGTGGAGGCTTAAACTTCACTTCACTGCCTGGTCTGTTTTAACTGGAGATCCAAGGGATGGATTCTGGTACTTTTTGCATGCCAAGTTGATGCTCTGCCACTGAGCCACAGCCCCTCCCCATAAAAGAAGAGGAAGAAGAAGTCTCAGAGCGGCTTACAATCTCCTTTCCTTTCCCCTCCCCACAAGAGATACCCCGTGAGATAGGTGGGGCCGAGAGAGCTCTTTCCAGAACTGCTCATGAGAGAACAGCTCTGAAAGAACCTATGACTGACCTAAGGTCACCCCAGCAGCTGCATGTGGAGGAGTAGGGAATCAAACCCAGTTCTCCCAGATCAGAGTCCGCGCACTTAACCACAACACCAAACTGGCTCTCAAAGAGGATTAGGCAGATTCATAGAGGGTAAGCCTATCAATGGCTACTAGCCAAATTGACTAGAGGGAACTTCCATATAGACAGGCACTTTCTCAAAATGCAAAACTGGGATACTCATTTTCTGGGGACTAGTACCAGAAGTTAGGGACTGTCCCCAGTAAATTGCCTAGTACATGATCCTTTTAACTGGAGACACTGAGTATTGAGCCTGGGACTTTCTGCCTGCAAAGCAGAGGCTCTTCCCCTGAGCCACGGTCCCTACACAGACTGGTGGGGGCTCTCCTGGGTCTCAGACAGACATCTTTCACATCACCTACTGCCTGATCCTTTTAACTGGAGATGGTGGGGATTGAACGTGGGACCTGCACACCCAGCAGATGCTCTACCACTGAGCCCATGCCCCCCCCCATCCAGAGGCTGAGCCCACCCACGCTGGCTTAGCTTCAGCAAGGGGTGAAGCTTTACTTTCTTTCTTTCTTTCTTTCTTTCTTTCTTTCTTTCTTTCTTTCTTTCTTTCTTTCTTTCTTTCTTTCTTTCTTTCTTTCTTTCTTTCTTCTCTCTTTCTCTCTTTCTTTCTCTCTTTCTTTCTCTCTTTCTTTCTTTCTCTCTTTCTTTCTCTCTCTCTTTCTCTCTTTCTCTCTTTCTTTCTCTCTTTCTTTCTTTCTCTCTTTCTTTCTCTCTCTCTTTCTCTCTTTCTCTCTTTCTTTCTCTCTTTCTTTCTTTCTCTCTTTCTTTCTCTCTCTCTTTCTCTCTTTCTCTCTTTCTTTCTCTCTTTCTTTCTTTCTCTCTTTCTTTCTCTCTCTCTTTCTCTCTTTCTCTCTTTCTTTCTCTCTTTCTCTCTTTCTCTCTTTCTTTCTTTTTTAAAAAAGCTTTTTGTTGGTGTTAAGCGATGTTCTGTCCACCACTTGCGGCATGTGGAGAACTGGGGCAGAGATGTTTTAAAGCAATGAACGTGCAATCACATTTAGTACATTTTGAGAGTGTCTTGGCATGGCTATTTCTATGGGTTTTATTTGCAACAATGGTTGCTAATGACTTCCCAGAGAGTGTGTTGTGATAGATCAGGTAGGTTTCTCCCTCCCTCAGTATCAAACGCTCTTAAATGTTCGTGATTCATCTTTTGGAGTTGTATTTTAAAGGCTGGTTCTGAGAGCATTTCCCCCGGTCTCTACTTTTTTCTCCCTCCAGGCCCAGGGCAAGTAGGTTTTTCTTGCCTGGTTTCCTGACGGGAACAATTTAATACCTCTCTGTATGTAACATCCCTTTCTGTCTTGTTATCCGTATTAGCAAATAAACCTGGATATGTTAGATATACGCTAGAAACGCTCCCTCTTTACCTTGTAATGTCCTTTCTCTGGACAAACTTCCCTTGCCAACTTTTTACGTACTGTGACTGATTAAAGCCCCCTGCTGGGTGGAACGAGATTCGACCCACGTGGAGCTTTCCCAAGTTGCTGCAACTCGATCTGGGGTTTCTAACAGAATCAGAAGCATTTTGTGTGCCCTGACGTCCCTTCTGGGCAGAGCAGTTCCTGTTTCAGCTGCTGAACAGCAGTTGGCACCATGAGACCTCCATCACACCATCACGCTCCAGCTTATTTTTGTCCTTGCCTCCAGAGATGGCATTCAAGAACAAGCCAGGGTTATGCATAAAATAGCATCAACCATTCTAGGTTTTTAAGAAAAGCTTTTATTGTAGGGCAGAACTGTTTTGCCTGACCCTAACAAGAGCTAATGGCGAATGGTGTCTCTTTATAAATCTTGCTGACCTCCTGTAAAGCTGTAAGGCAGGGCTCCCCAACCTTTTTGAGCCCGTGGGCACCTTTGGAATCCTGACACAGCATGGTGGGCGCAACCATGGGCTGCCATGGGAGGTGGAGCCAGTCAGAAAAAGGCTCCTGCAGTTTACCTTTAGGCACACAGTGAATCTGGGCAGCCAATCAGATCTCCAATGGCCAATCAGAAGCCTTGCTGGGCAAAAGCCCCACCTGGCCACACCCACTTTCTAAAAAACACTTGTCAGGCTCTAGGACAGGTGCCCCACAGGCACCACATCGGGGACTTCTGCTAGGAGAAGAAGAAGAGGAGGAGGAGGAGATTGGATTTATACCCTGCCCTTCACTCGGAGTCTCAGAGTGGCTTACAAACTCCTTTCCCTTCCCCTCCCCACAACAGATACCCTGTGAGGTAGGTGGGGCTGAGAGAGCTCTTGACAGAACCGCTC
>NW_015169814.1:544864-546727 GCF_001447785.1 Gekko japonicus | reverse complement strand
AAGGACTGATCTGACAGATCTGCTGCAAGTGGAGGCGTGGGGAATCAAACCTGGTTCTCCCAGATTAGGGTCTGCGCACTTTTAACCACTACATCAGATAAGGGATTGCTGCAGATCCACTTTTAACTTCTCTGGGCTGCCTCTGCTCTGCATTTTAGCAAATCCAACAGCCTATCCCATTACATCCTCATTGACAAGAGATTAGAGGGATGTCAAGAATGATGACAGGTATGCATCAGGATCAAGGCACTAGCCAAACAGGGACCCTTGAGCCAGAATCACTGCCTGAAAGCTCCTGGGTCCCTTTCTTGTGCAATCTGGCCTCCTCGTTTGATAGCAGCTGAAGCTTCAGAGCTATCTTCGGTGCAGCCACGCATAAAGCACGATAACAGCCATCTATGCTGGATGCGATCCAGCGCATAGACAACCAAGGCCAAATCCTGCCTCTCAAGGAAAGGCTCCCGCTGGCCCACGGGCAGAAGCTGGTGAGGAATGCTTTGTACTTGATCTGGGCCTCGCTTCACAGCCTCGGCATAGTAACTGCAAAACTCTTCTTTTAGGAGGAGCAGAACCCCATCCAGAGCAGGCTGACTCTGTGCTCCCTGATTGGCCATCCTGTTGATCAATAGCAACACTAGTCTGTCTGCATCTGGACTCAGCATCAATTTCCTTTCCCCCACGGCCCCCTTAGAGGTCTTCTGTCCAATTAAAAATTGCCCCTTCCAGACTCTGTGCAAGGAAAGAGAACTGTGACACATTCCAGTAGTCTGTCTGAATAGTCTCTGGCTTCTCAAGCATATACATCTGGATAATACTTGTTGTATCATTTGGAGTATTGGTGTAGCTACAAGCCAGTAAGTTCCTTGTTCAGGTTGAATAGATAGCCCTGGGCAAGCTGCCATCTTGCAGCCTTGGCCCCCCAATCCGAATGTAAGGGGCTGCTAGTAATATTGAGCTACTTTCTGGGGCTGTTATAAGCAGGCCTGTAGCCAGGATTTTTGAATTCAGGGGGGCACCTTGCACCCCCCCCCAAGAGAGCGCCACAAATAAAATAAAAATAGGAGGTTGGGGGCCTGGGCTGGATGGGAAGTCAGGGGGCCTTGGCATTAAGTCGGGGGGCCAGGCCCCAGGATGCCCCACCATAGCTACGGGCCTGGTTGTAAGGATTATAGCAAGATAATTTGTAAGAAGCAGTTTGGGTATTCTCCAGCTTACTGTGAGGTGATACAGAACCTCATTTTGCTTAACAACAAAAAAAGAAGATTTTCTTTAGTATTTTGAACATGTGAAGCTGCCTTATACTGAGTCAGACAATCGGTCCATCAAGGTCAGTATTGTCTGCTCCGACCGGCAACAGCTCTCCAGGGTCTCCGGCAGAGGCCTTTACATCACTACTACCTCATCCTTTGAACTGGTGATACCAGGGATTGAACTTGGGATCTTCTGCATGCCGAGCAGATGCTCTACCGCTGATCCAGAGCCCATCCTTTAAACACACATGAAGTGGCCTTATTCTGAATCAGATCCTTGGTCAATCGAGTTCAGTATTGTCTGCTCACCGGTGATTCTCAGGCAGGGTCTCAGGCAGAGGTCTTTTGCATCACCTACTACCTCGTCCTTTCAGCTGGCAATGCCAGGGCTTGAACCTGGGACTTTCTGCGAACCAAGCAGATGTTCTGCCACTGAACCATAGCCACAGTGCATTTTGCTTTGTGATACTGACTCAGAAGTGGATATTGGGTTTTATAAATTATGTTCTACAAGGGGCGGGACCCGCGATACTCGCGGGAGGGGGGGAGGGAGCTCCACACCTATCAGGAAGAGGAGGAAGCAGGAGGAGGAGGTAAGTTCCCCCCATCCCGC
>NW_015169814.1:531825-544714 GCF_001447785.1 Gekko japonicus | reverse complement strand
TGCAAGCCACTCGGGCCTCTCTGGTCTCTTCCCCCCGGCTCTGAAGTGAGGCCTGGCGATTGCAAGCCATGCGGGCCTCGCTGGTCTCTCCCCCCACTCTGAAGTGGCGGCGGCGAGGCAGTCTGCAGAGCGTTGCCTGCGCATGCGCAGGGGATGCTCTGTTACTTTTGGGGGGATTTAAGTATCCCCCGATATTTTTTTCAGAGTTTCAGATTTTTGTGCACACCTGGGGACTGCCCCAAGTGTGTACGAAAATCTCCCTCCCCCCCAGGTGCCCCCGATGTGTGGAAATAAGTATCCGCACACAGGGAGTGCCTTCGCTATTAGATATATAGATGTGCACTGTCATTCTTTTTCTGTGAGCTTGTTTCAAAGTATCTTGGCTCTTCCTCAGAAGCATCCATTCTTGAAGGCCTGAAGGCACTGCAAATGCAAGACCGTATTCATGGGTGGCAAATATTTTAAATACCGATTTCCCAAGTGGCTACATATTGTTAGAATCAAAGGTGCTATCATAAGGCTATTTCCCCAGCAATTATTCCATTCTTCTAGCTTTTAGCCATGGCATTTGGCTTGGAAAGAAAATAGATAGATTTGGTGAACTGGTAAGCTTATGGTTGCAGGTTTAAATGAACACAAGATAATGCAGCACAGGACTGTGTGTTAAGTACATGAGGGGTGACATGACAGAGGTTTACAAAATTATGCTTGGCATAGAGCAGCTAGAGAACAAAGTACTTTTCTCCCTTTCTCACAATACCAGAACTCAGGAGCACTCAATGAAATTAATGAGCAGTAGGTTTAGAACAGATAAAAGGAAATCAAATCAGTCAATCCAAAAGAAATCAACCCTGACTGTTCCCTGGAAGACCAGATACTGAAGCTGAAGTTCAAATACTTTGGCCACCAAATGAGAAGGGAGCACTCACGGGGAGAAGACCCTGATGCTGGGAAAGGCTGAAGGTAAAAGAAGAAGGGGGCGGCAAAGGATTAGATGGTTAGACAGTGTCACAGATGTGACAAACATGAAATTAAGCAAACTCTGGAGGAGGGTGGAGGACAGGAGGGCCTGGCGTGAGTGGGCCATGGGGTTGCAAAGAGTTGGACTTGACTGCGACTGAACAACAACAACAACAACAACAAAAACTTCTTTACCCAAAGAGTAATTAACATGTAGAATTCCCTGCTGCAGGAAGTGGTGGTGGCTACAAGCATAGAGAGCTTCAAGAGGGGATTGGAGAAACATGGAGCAGAGGTCCATCAGTGGCTCTTAGCCACAAGGAATAGATGGAACACTCTAGGGCAGTGATGCTCTGTATTCTTGGTGCTTGGGGGGGCAACAGTGGGAGGGCGTCTGGAGTCCTGGCCCAGCTAGTGGACCTCTTTGTGACACCTGGTATTTTTGGCCACTGTGTGACACAGAACATTGGACTGGATGGGCCACTGGCATGACCCAACATGGCTTCTCTTACATTCTTATATTTATGTTCTAAGCTGCTTGAGCTTTCTAAGATGCATTTGGAGGGCAAAGGATGTAACGATTATCGATGGATGTGTGGGAGTGTCTGTGTCTGTTTTTGCACTGATGCATTGCAGTGTCCTCATACGCAGACCAGACCTGCCTCTTGAGAGAGAACCTGGCCCGTAGACTTCTAAAGGCAGTTTAATGTCTGAAGGACATTTCAGAGGGCAGCCATGTTGACTGGCAGTAAAATAGCTAGGTTCGACTCCAGTAGCAAGGTTTTTGGGGTATCTGACGAAGGGAGCTTTGACGCTCAGTAGCTCATACTCGAAGGTTTTGTTGGTCTCTGGGGCACTACTTAGGGTTGCCAAGTCCCCCCGGCGGGGATTGGGCCAGCGGGGGGGACCCCACCCCCAAAGTGCGTGACGTGCCCGGCGTGAACATATCACCCGGAGGTGATGCAATCGCGTCGGGCACGTTGTGGGGGGGTGGATGCTCTGTCATCTGAGGGAAAACTCCATGGGTTTCCCTTGGATGATTGTGGCCCCACCCCCAATGTGCACAACACGATTGCGTCACTTCCGGGTGATGTGATAGCGGTGCACGTGCAAAGCGTGCACACCAGGAGGCTCCCAAGGACGTCCAGAACGCCCCCTGCTATTACAAAGGTAGGACTTGGCAACCCAGCGCTACTGGAGTTGAGTCTACCTGTTCTCTGAAGGAAGTGATTCCTCTGATTCAGTAGATGGCAGCCTTCTCTCTCTATTGGAGAGCCAGTTTGATGTAGTGGTGTAGTGCGCGGACTCTAATCTGGGAGAACCGGGTTTGATTCCCCACTCCTCCACTTGCACCTGCTGATGTGACCTTGGGTCAGTCACAAGCTCTGGCACCGCTGTTCTTGAAAAAGAGCAGTTTGTGTCAGATTTCTCTCAGCCCCACCCACCTCACAAGGTGTCTGTTGTGGGGAGGGGAAGGGAAAGGAGTTTGTAAGCCGCTCTGGGACTCCTTGGGTAGTGAAGGGCGGGGTATAAATCCAATCTCTTCTTCTTCTCTTCTATTGGTATAAAATATTCAGCATCATGATACAAGAAATTAAGGGGATGGGGTCGTATTCTGGATGATATTTCATGTTTTAAAAATGGATAATGCTAAATTTGTGTGCTTCACAGATGACCAAGATAAGCTAGATCCAAAGAACTCCCATTTGTTGAAATGTCCACAGGCCACAAGGGGTTCTGGTCTCACTCTTTGCTAAACGATGTGACCATTATCAGTTTAACACAAAGAGCACTGCCAATAGAACAGCTAGATTTGAGTCCAGTCTCACCTTAGAAACCAGAACGCTCTTTGGGGTATAAGCTTCTGAGAGTCAAGGCTCCCTTTTTGTCAGATACAGCTGATGCAGACACAGAAGAGAGAGTTGAGTCCTGAAAGTTCATACCTCGAAAATCTTGTTGGTCTCCAAGGTGCTACTGGACAAAAATCTCGCTGTTCTACTGCAAACCAACATAGCTACCCCCTGAAATAGAACAATTTCTAGATTGTTGCCCCTGAAATAGGGTTCCCATACCCCCAGGTTGGGGATGTACCAGTAGAAAAAGGAAGGCCTAGGCCACATTGCTGGTTTCAAACAGAAAGTGATGTAATCACTGCAGTGACTTCCAGGTGACACTCTGGTATTTGGGCAAATACTCTATGGTCGAAGCCGGTTTTACAATGAAGTTTTTGCCCAGAGTGCCACCTGGAAGTTGTTGATGTGATGATGTCACTTTGTGTGCAACATCAGCAATGTGGCCTGGGCGTTTCTCTTTCTCCTGGTAAGTCCCCCACTTCCCCCATTGGTTGCCAGGCAACCCTACCCTGAGAAAGCAAATCCCTATGCAGTCAGCTGAGCGTATTTCACAGGTAGGTGTGCTAGGATTACAGGGAGAATGTTGCATCGAGCACTTCTCCTCCTCCTCCCCCCAGCCTGTTGTCTTGCAGATATTTTAATTTGTTTTGACAGTAGAATTTTTTTTGCCTGGCAGTCAGATCAGATGATCCAATGGACACACACACAGTGCAAAAGAGGTCTTCGTGCTGATGAGATCATTTTCTGTCCACCCAATCCCGAAAGGTCACTGCTAAATTGCAACTGGTGATCTTCTGTCTTTACGGGGTGCTATCAGGACTGAAAATGTATTCCACTAAACCAGAAGTTCTGAACATCACTGCTTCAGTGGAAGCTCCAAAGCATCCTAAACAGCAATTTGGTTCCCACTGGGCTATGGTCCACTGTTTTATCTAGGTAATGACTACAGAGAGACAAATTTCTCAGAACAATTATGGCCTTTTGATAGAATCCATGAAGCCTTGACCTCTTGATCCAATCTTCATCTGTTGTGGTAACAGCAGAATGGCCACAGCGAAAGGGACAGCCTTGCCAAAATTCCATTGTACAAGCTTTCCTCCTCCAAAGACCTGGCTATCGGCACAGGACATTAATGAATGTCATTTGAAGCAGGGGGAAGGGTAAAAAATTAATTTGAAACACAGACAAAGGAATGTGTAGCTTTTGCCTTGTGTTTTCACAGGGAGGGAAGCTGCATGGTTATCTCAGGAGGTGTCTGGGCAGCTAGACAAGCAAATAAGCAATGGATTCAGCTGAAAGGCGCCAGGAAAAAAGCCTGCTGAAAGTGCTGATCTGGTGGCACCATAACCATTTATCAAAAATATCCACTTAGCACCCTAGCTTTCTAAAAATGGAACTTTCTTAGTCTTTGGGGCTTAACTTTGGTCATCCGTGGTCAAAATGTCAGTCCAGAAGGTGATGAAGGGAAATCCCCCAAAGCACCAACAAATCAAGTCAAGAGGCTTTGCACAGTCTCGCTCTATGCATGTTAACTCGAAAGCAAATCCCTATGCAGTCAGCTGAGCGTATTTCACAGGTAGGTGTGCTAGGATTACAGAGAGAATGTTGCATCGAGCACTTCAGGATGCTCCAGTATGTTCAGTGCTTGTGGCAGCCCTAATAGTACAGAGTAGATCAATCTTGTCAGAGTTCAGAATCTAAGGAGGGTCAGTACTTGAATGGAGACCACCAAGGAAGACAGGGGTGGTTATGCAGAGGAAGGCAAGAGCAACCCGCCTCTGCTCATCTCTTGCCTTGAAAACGTGTGATGGAACTTCATTGGGTCACCATGAGTTGGTTGCAACTTGATGGCACGCTTTACCTTAATAGTCCAGACAAGCCGTCTCTTGTCAGAGCATAGAAACTAAGCAAGATTGGTACCAAGGAAGAGGGAGATTGCTGTGCAGAGGAAGGCAAGGGCAAACTACCTCTGCTCACCTCATGCCTTGAAAACCCCAAAATATGCAACTTCATGGAGTCACCATTAGTCCGTTGCAACTCAACAGTACACTTTACTTTAGATCAGGGGTGCCAAACATGCAGCCCACTGGCCAGATCAGGCCCTCAGATGATCCAAATCTGGCCTGCAAGGACCTGGCTGTTTCCTGCTTTCTTTTCCAGTTCTGCTGCTGCTGCCACACTGCAGCTTGCTTTACCAGTCTCTCTCAACTGCACAGGAGAGATAGATAGGCAAGCCTCTCCTGTGTGATTGAGAGAGTCTGGTAAAGAACTGGCTGAGTCTCCTCCCCCTCCTCCTCCCAGGGGGAGGGAGGGAACAGCCAGAGCATGCTTCCTGGCCAGGCTGCAGGAGACAAAGGGAGGCCTTTCTTCCCTTTCACTGGCTGAGGCTCCTCCCTGGAGTGAGTGAGGGAATGAGGGAGAGCTTGCTCTGCTGGGCTGCCTCAATCACATGGGAGAAATACCAAGCATCTTTAAGACCAACAAAGTTTTGTTCAAGGTATGAGCTTTTCTGTGCCTTGCTATAGCGTGTATGTGTTTGGTTGGGCTCTTTATGCCAGGGCTCTCCTGGATGCAACTGGGTTTCCTCACCCTTTTTGTTGTATTCATGCCTTCATGATCCAGTCTTTCTCAGTAAAAAAGCAATGTGAACTATTTTAGAGGAGGAATAACAACAAGCCAGTGAGGTGGATTAGGCTGAGAGTGTGTGTCCAGACCAAGTTCACCCAGAACATTTCCTTTATAGGAAGTTGTAGTTATTTCTCTGGGGAATTTTTGCCAGTTCCCCCTTGCCATTGCTAACCTTCAACTTCTCCATCATGCTGTTAACTGGGGATTAGGGATGCGGCCTCCCCTGGTATCCCTACATTACAGCTCATCTCCAGACTACAGAGATCAGTTCTTCAGGAGAAAATGGGTGCTATGGAGGGTGGACTGTGTGGCATTGTACCCCCCCCCCGAGGTCCCCATCCTCCCCTGGCTCCATCCCTAAATTTCCAGGAGTCTCCCAACCTGGATCTGGCAACCCTATCCCCCCATCTCCCGCTGGTGGCTAGGGGGGACCTGGCAACTCTACTGTGGTCTTGGCATTGTAGGACCTGACGTTTCGCCAGTAGCTGTTATTGGCATCCTCAGAGGTATAACGCAGAAAGACGGAGTACTCTCTGTGTCAAGGTGAGAAGAAAAATGGTAGGCAGGTAATTTATATCTACTCCAGAAGGTGGGGGTAGGGCTGAGTCATTATGTTGTAGGAGTTCCCCAGGCTATGAACATGCTAATGGAGGAGCTTTCATGAGGAGGTTCTTTTGTATATGGATGGTTTCCTGAGGAGGTTCTTTTGTATGTGGATTGGCTGTTGAAATTCTAATCTTATCTGTAGTGCTATTGTCAAATGTAGAGCCTTTTGTGTTTTTCAGGACAGGAAACCATGCCCTATTTATTTTTAAACTCTCTTCTTTCCTGTTGAAATTGTGTTTATGTTTACACAAAATTAAAGCAAAAAGAGCAGCAGGGAGGTTATTACTACAGGACAAATGGAGAACACAGGTTGATAGCTTAACTTGTGCACTGCAATTCTCTCCATTGGCTAATGATATTAAGAAATCTATTTTTAAATATTGGCACATCGTGTTCCATATTCCTGGGTGTTCAAGTATAACCTGAGTTGGATTCAGAAACCCTAAGAATCTTAGGAACTCATGGATATTGGGCAGATATTAGGACTAGGTCTGATTTATTTATTTATTTATTTATTGCATTTATTGCATTTTTAGATGGTAGTGATACCCATGGACACTTTGCCTGTGGACAGTGTTTAGCACGTGAGCATGCATTGGTCATCAAAGAATTTCTAAGTCCACAGGATGGATGCAGAATTAGATTAAGGCATCTGTCTAATTGCACTTCAGAACCAATTGTGTACATGGCTGTATGTGCATGTTATAAATTATATAGAATCATAGAATCACAGAGTTGGAAGGGGCCATACAGACCATCTAGTCCAACCCCCTGCCCAATGCAGGACCAACCTAAAGCATCTCTGACAAATATTCCTCCAGCATATTCCTGAAAGCTGTCAGTGAAGGGGAGCTCACCACCTCCCTAGGCAGCTGAGTCCACTCTGACCCTGAAAAGGTTTTTCCTGAGATCCAGCCGATACCTTTCTGCATGTCATTTAAATCCATTGCTTCGGGTCCTATCCTCTGCTGCCAACTGAAAGAGCTCCTTGCCCTCCTCCAAATGACAGCCTTTCAAATATTTAAAGAGAGCAGTCATGTCCTCCCTCAATCTCCTCTTCTCCAAACTAAACTTTAGCCTTATGTCTTTAAGAACATTGAAGACCAGGGTGTTAGAGCACCATTGAGAATTAGGCATGGAATGCTAGATGCCTGTCAACTATGCTGCCATAATGGTTGGGGGTGGGATGTTTGCTTGCCCTGTGTACCAAGTACCTCTGCATTCCTTCTTTGCTTTTGTAACGCTTGCTTATCTGTGGCCTTGCAGGTGGTGTGTAGTGTCTGTGATTCAGGGAACCGTGGGAGCACTTTCGGTTCCCAGCTTCGGCTCTAACGGCCTGGGGCTCCTTTTCCCGTGCGCGGGAACGTGGCTAATTGGCCTAAGGAAGGGGGGGTGCATATGAATATCCTATATCCCATTATGCTTGTAGGGGTGACACCATTCTTAATAGTGACTTTGTTACTGCATCTATAGCTCTGCAATAAAGTATAACCTTTCTGATAAGCGTGTACTCAGTTGTTGGCTGTGGAATCTGACATTCTGTTAAAAATCCTCATTATCTGCACGCCTCTCTCCCTCCGAGATGAGCAACAAAGAGGAGAAACAGGTTCCCCCGAGGAGGAGATCCCAGTCCCCTCCACGACTGGGGGAAAGACTCCCACTACCCAGGCGAAGGCACCAGTGACCACTATGTCACCGGTGACCATCCCTCTGAAGGAAACGGAAGCAGTCCCCAAGACGACATCGACCCATTTGTTTCTGACCCCCTCTGGGCTGCGGCAGCCACCCGGCCAGGGGTACCGGCCGAGTTCCAGGTGGAGCCAATTCAACCCAGACTCCACGGCAGAGACTTATATGGTCATGCAGGGGCCCTGGAAAGACAGCAGGTTTGACCTGGGGTTTGCCTCAGCTGGAGATTTTTCCCCCTACAGGGCCCCTTTAGAACCACCACCGGGAGCATGGGTGACGGAGAGATAGAAGGTGAGGAGTGGGCGCGTGTCCCCGGATGAGGGACTGAAACTGGCCCATAGAATGGAGGTGGCGGATCAGGAGAGGCATCAACTGCAACGGGAGTTGGAGAAAGTCATCCAAGCGATTCCGCAGTTCGTGATCCAAGCCATCCAGGCGGAGAGGGACTGCCCAGGCCTGAGGATGTACCCGGCCCTAGACTAGGGGAGGCCCCGGCTCCAGTGCCATGGCCAGGCAGCCCAAGAGGTCTGGTGCAACATCGCCTAAAAGATCTGATTGAAGCCACGTTCGACGGAGACCCTGAGGAACTGTCCTACTTTGTGGTTCGAGTGATGAAGTTTGTGGAAAGGTTGGGCCACCTGTTCCCGGATGACAGCAGCCGAGTGGATGTGGTGGCCGCCCACTTACAGGGAGCCGCCGTGGCTTGGTATGTGGGATTGCACAACGCAAGAGGCCTGGAGCTGGTGAATTTGGACGCTTTTATGTGGGCATTGTGTGCCCAGTTTGAGGATCAGAATGCTGGGCCCAAAGCAAGAGCGTTCCTGCGCACCCTGAAGCAAGGGAAGAGATCGGTGAGAGAATACTCCTCAGAGTTTAAGTTGCATGCGGTAAAGGTCCAAAAAAACCAGAGACTTTGTTACTGCATCTATAGCTCTGCAATAAAGTATAACCTTTCTGATAAGTGTGTACTCAGTTGTTGACTGTGGAATCTGAGATTACACTTTAAAGAAAGGCAGCATTCCATAAAGGAGTGATTTTTTTTTTGTCATATACAAACATTGACCATGCCCCTATATCAGGGAGGATGTTGCTAAGATTTTATTACAGCAAGAAAGCTATTGGATAGATAGATTACATACATTTGCTCCATTTGGACTTAATATCAGTGCAGAATTTTCTGCAGATTTATTAATATGTATATAGCTTTAAGAATACCTTGAAATAGATCTACTGTGCATACTCCAGCCCTTTGTTAACGATGCCTGTTGTTCATATAAGAGTAGCCATCAGCCTGATGTGGTAAGAATCTTTGTGAGAATAACTTCTTGAACAGTAGCAGGCTGGGTCCGCATTACTGAAGTTTTGCTCATTCACGTTGGGGTGAGTTACATATTTGTAATTATTTTGTATCCTGCTTTTATTCATTATATAGTAAAGAGAGTTTATTGTTAGCATATTGTTATAACAAGCTTCTGTTATTATGCACCACATAATAGTTCCAAAAAAGAATTGTTGAAAGTATATTCGCCGTTGAACGCAAGTTGAAGAAGTCATTAAATGAAACTGCCTTCAGTCCGAAGGGGTGCGTCCTGCTGTTTTGTAAATCAGTCGGTGGAAGTATTGCTGCTGTTTTGAATATCAGTCTTTGGAAATATCCCCTGTTTCATCCATCCATACTTGTTTAATGGATGCAAGCAATTTAGAAGAGATCTTCTCTGATTCAGAAAAAGGAAAGTAATTGCTTTAAGAATCTTGTAACGAACATTGCATTTCTAGCTCTATCTTGTTTGTTGCATTGAGCGGGGGGAACTATTAGCTTAATGCATATTCCTAGACCACGGGTGTTGCTCAAGCATAAATTCACATGAATACATTGAATGTTTCTACATGATATGTGATGGAAAGTTATTGTATTGTATAATTCATATTGGAAAGTGTTTTAGAGAGCTATATAACATTAGATGGTCTGTTTTCAGTGTAATTTGGTTTATAGTGTTTACCCACCTGGAGACTGGCATCCCTAGGTGGCATTCCCCTGGAGCAAATGGCTGCTTTGGAGGGTGGACTCTATGACATCGTACACTGAGAGGTCTCTCCCTTCCCTAACCCCAGGGCCATTTTTGGGCAGGAGCGCACAGGAACGGAGTTCCGGCTGGCTTCAGAGTTGGCCACACCCACTACAGCCAAAACCTCTGCATGTGTGGCTACAGAGGGAAGGCCTGGAGAGTGATCCCCCCCGGCGACTCTAAGGGTAGGCTTGCCTTGGCTCTCCACAGCTGCGAGGCACCCGGGCAAATCAAGGGAAGGCAGTTTAAACTGCTTTCCTCCCCTCCAAGGGCCAGGTTGCCCGGATTCCCCGCAGCCGTGAGGCGCCCGGGCAAGCCAAAAGAAAGGCATGGGTGTGGCTTAATAGGCTAACGAGCTGTGCTGTCAGGGGTGTGGTCTAATATGCTAATGAGTTTCTGCTGTTGGGTGTGGCCTATTATACTGTTGGGTGTGGCCTATTTTTCTACAAAAAAAGCCCTGCCTAACACCCACCCTCCCCAGACTCCACCCCCCCAAATCTCCAGGTATTTTCCATCCCTGAGTAGGCAACCCTAGGCTAGGGAGAGCAAGGAACCAGGGAAAGGGGTGCAGAAGCAGGCTACAGCAAGACGAGAAGCAGAGTCGGTGGGCTCCTCACAGCAGGCTGTTTCTGCAGGACACATAAAAATCGAGTGCATTTGGAGAGAGAGAGGTGGGATGGTGGGAAGAAGCCAGGCGGAGAATGTTTCAGCCGACTAGAATTCGAGGAAGCCTTTCACCTTCCACAGAGGTGCTCAAGAAGTTGAGTTCCAGCCCAGCTTCCAGAAGGTGAACTGCTCAAGTTTGCCCACAGTGGGTGACTGACACAGAGGTTTAAAGGCTCGAGAGGTTAATCCGTTGCAACTGTTGATCTCCCAGACCTGTGAACTGTATAATGCACATCTCACGACATGTTCTTGGCTGACAGAAGGCACTGTGTTTGCACCCAGATGCTGGAATCACTCAGCCGTCAAGACGCACGGGTCAAAGTGACTTGTGTTGATTTTTAGGACAAGGCAGCGAAGAATCACGCACAGTCGTCAAGTGTCATGAATCATTTTTTTGCTAGATGAAAAGACGGAAAAGGTGGCTTTAATTTACAAATGAATCGGGAAAGGAAAAAAAACCCCTCACATTTAAATCACTCGGAGAAACTCAGATTTTCTTGTGTGCCTGAATCGTTTTCATTTAGATGCAATTAAGCTGGAATTAAATTAAACGTACGAGGTGGAAACAACTCTGATTACAGTAAAGCCAGGTTTGCGTCCTAGAGTGGGAATAGCAGATCTGTGTGAAGTGCCATCAGGTTGCAACGACTTATGGCAACCCCATGTAGGGTTTTCGAGGGAAGAGACAATCAGAGGGGGTTTGCCGTTGCCATCCCTGGGATTGCTTGGGGGCAGTGTTCCCTCTAAGCTGAGTTAGTGCGAGCTAGCTCATGGTTTTTTAGCCTCCGGCTCATACCTTTTTGTCTTAGCTCAGGAAGGAGGGCTCCAAAACAAACTGATTTATGCAGGAGCCAAATCGCTCGCTCACAACTTTAATGCCAGTAGCACAAAGTAGAACTTTTGCTCACAAGACTCCACAGCTTAGAGGGAGCATTGCTGGGGGTGTGTGTGTGTCTCCCATCCAAATACTAACCAGGGCCAACCCCGCTTAGCTTCCAAGAGCCAATGAGGTCAGGTTAGCCTCAGTCATCTGGGTCAGGGTAAAAAGAATATTGCAGGTATTTTCTTTTCCTTGCAGGTGTTCTCTGCATGTCTTCCTTCCTTGCTGCAAGCCAAAAACGTTAGAAACTGAGGGGGCTTTCAGAGGAATATGTGACAGAATGTGGGATTTGCTATTTAAGGACAAGAAAATTACAGTTCTACCTGGGTGCACTTTTTTCTCCCCCCCCCAAAAAAAATACTAGATCTCAGGGGCCTCCGATGAAGCTGACGGGCAGTAAGCTCAGTTCAGACAAAAGGAAATACTTCTTTACACAGAGAGTGGTTAAAATGTGACGGCCTCAGGGATAAACAGCTTTAAAAGGGGATTCAATAGATTCTTGGAGGATAAGTCTTATCAGTGGCTACTAGCCATGGTGACTGAGGGGAACCTCCATAGTCAGAGGCACTAATACTCTGAATCCCAGAGCCAAGAGGCAATATCAGGGGAGGGCCTCGGCCTCTATGCCCTGTTGTTGGCCATCTAGAGGGACTGATTGGCCACTATGTGAGACAGGATGCTGAACTAGATGGACTATTGGTCTGATCCAGCAGGGTTGTTCTGTATGTTCTAAAATCTTAAAGCATGACTGAAGTTGCTCTTCAAAATCCATTCCAGAAGGGTAGGAACTTGTGCTTCAGTTTGTCCATTATTCAGAGTGCCCAGTTTGTACATACCTAATTTTTGTTCCTCTTCCTTTCTGATTGACAGACAATCTGGCCAGGGCCGGCTCTATCTGGCTAGTGTCTGGCCTATGGTGCCGGGACCATCCAGGGTGCCCTGCCAACAACCCTGCCGCCGCCCCCCCAAAAGCCCCCACAGGTGCGAGACGAGAGGCAGTGGCAGCCGCCGGCACACCTGGCCAGCAGCTTGGAGGAGCACTGGGGCTGGGAGGAGCTCTGCCACCACCCCCTGTATTGAAGGCCTGAACACCAGGCTCTGACGTCACTGCCATGGCTACGAGAGTAGTCATAACAATCTCCCTGTGCTTATGTGGGGCTAAGCAGAGGGCTGCTGTTTTGTGTAATGATTTCAGGTAAATGGTTGTGTTCCTTTAAATGTGTTGTTGAATTTTGCAGAGTTAGAGAGTTTACAGTTAAGAGTGTGAAGAATGTTTTGTTTGGCTGTAGGTGTGAGAGCATTTGTTTGCATTTTTATGGCCCATCTTCCTGTCTCTTTGTCTCTTTGTTCTGACTGGGAAAGGGGGCGGTGGAAGAAGCCGACCATTCTGCCATTTCAGTTTAGCAGTGTGGATGTAGAGGTTTGTCTGCTAACAAATAAATAAGAATAAGAATCCCAACAGTTTCTGTCCTTCAGATCTGGATTAAATATGCCTTTTCGCTGAAAACGACAATCTCTTTCTTTCTCCCGGACTGGTTTTC
>NW_015169814.1:516200-531513 GCF_001447785.1 Gekko japonicus | reverse complement strand
GCTGTGTCAATGGTAAATAAAAAGTAATACTGAAAACCAGAAGTTATTTGACAATACCATCATACAACAGACATCCACCACTTTCCCCTATTATATGCTTGTAAATTATACGAAACATGCACTCAAATATGCAAGGGAAACTGAACTGTAAGCTAGTGTGAAGTGTCTGGAATACTGCAGTGAAAGAATCAAGAGAATATCTTGTTGGGTACACGAGAAACTGCAAGTAAAAACACTTGTGAAAGTAGCTGGCAACTGCAGAGTTCAGGGATTGTTATGACTAGATGCGGTAACGTCAGAGCCTGGTGTTCAGGCTTTCCAATATAGGGGGCAGTGGCTCTGCCGGCGGCGTGGACGGCGCTGTGGCGGAGGAGCAAGCAAAGGCGGAGGTGGAGGCAGGGGCGGCGCTGGCCAGCGTAGGCACCGGGCAGGGCAGGGTGCTTTCCTCCCCCCGCCGCCTTTCTCGGCCTCTCCTGCTCACTGCAGCAGGGGAGGGGCAGGCGGGAGGGGGACAGGCAGGAGGGGGGCCCTTTTATTCATGGTGCAACTTGCCGAGGCCACCGGGGGTGGGGGAGGGCAAGTGTTGGGTCTCTCTCCCTCCCCGACGGGCGTCTGCAGGGAGTCGCTGGCACCGCCTATGCCGCCCCCGTCTTTCCTCCAGCTGTTTTCAGTCGCTAGTCATTTAGCTGGGAGAAGGGAGCCGCTTGGAGGTCTGTGTAAGTTAAGCTCAGGAAACGGGCCTGGTGGGGGTGTGGAGAAAGCCCGCTCGGTTGTACTAAAGGGGGGGGCTAGCGGCTAGTCCCGGTGCCTGGGAGAATGAACGCAGCCCTTTTCCGGGCGTCGGGGGGGGGCGGTCGTTTGGGGCTTTAAGTCTCTGTTTTGCTTGCTTTAATTAGCACGGGCAGGATACTGACAGCCCCCCTCCCCCTGTGGAAGCAGAGGGAGATGAAAATTCGGGGAGGAGGGGGGGAGGGGCGGGTTGTAAGAAAAGCGTCACCCTTTCGGCTGGAAGGAGGCCTGTGGCCGGTCCCCAAACGCGGCGGTTCCGCCATGCAATCGAGCAGTAGCTCCTGGGAGAAGGTCGAGAAGAAGAGATTGGATTCATACCCCGCCCTTCACTACCCAAAGGTGTCTCAGAGTGGCTTACAAACCCCTTTCCCTTCCCCTCCCCACAACAGACAGACACCCTGGGAGGTGGGGGGGGCTGAGAGAGCTCTGACAGAAACGGCTCTTTTTAAAGAACAGCTGTGCCAGAACTATGGCTTGTCCAAGGTCATCCAGCAGCTGCCACTTCACCACTACACCAAACTGGCTGGTGAATTGGGAGCTAGAAGGAGCTTTGTGCCCCTGCCTGCCTTCGCTGTAAGCCCGCCTGGGGCTGGCCTTTTTTGCTTTTACGTAGTTTGCTCCTGCACGCTTCTCTCGCCTCCCGGTGGAAGCACCGCCTTTTCCTGGGTGGAGGAGGTGACGTCCAGTCTGTTCCTCCCCGGCGCTTCAGCTCTTTCTCAATTCTGCCGCTCCTCTCTTCGCAGGTAGTAAGTATGCTTTTGGGCGCCTAAACTGAAAGAGTGCAGCAAGCGTAGCTTGGGGGAGAATAGAGACTGGGTCCAGGAGGAGGAAACGGAAGAGTGGTCTTTAAAGAATGGTCCCCCGCCCCGTGCAGCCCCTGCAGCAGTGCCCTCCCCTCCGGGCGAGTTGGGGGTCGACGAGGGGCCTCCGCTCTGCCCCCACGGCTCAGCTCGGCGGCCTGCAGGAAAGTCTGCGGGCGGCCGGCCCCTCGGCGTTGTCTCCCGGCCCGCGCAAGGTGGAGATCTGCAGGGCCGTGGGGGGGGGGGAGTTTCCAGCCCTGTCCTTCCCAGACAAGCGCCTCAGGCCGGGAGAGGGGAGAGGCGCTTTGTAAGCTATTGCCATTACAGTTGTCTTCCTTGTCTCCAGGCCCCGCCTGGAGGTTGGCAATTATGCAATTGGGGGCGCGCGGGAGGGGGCACCAGAAGGTAGCCCAGCCTAGGGCGCCAGAAAACCTCGGGCCGGCCCTGAATCTGGCCATCCCAGCTTATTCTACTGTGTTCAATGCCTATTCTATGCCTTTGGAAGACAATGGAAAGTGGGGTGGAGGATGAGCTATGCTGGTAATAGATTATTTTCAGAAGAAACGTTAAAGTAGCAAATAAAGGCTCAAGGGAGAGGTGATTTTTTAAAAATAACAACAACAACAAATCAAGTGGCAACCTCCTTTAAAATCACAATGGGTGAAATCTGATATGGAGATAATAGATAGGATTGGATCCTGCAAATCTGTTCCACAAGTCACGGTTGTGCCCTGACCTGGATAGCACAGGCTAGCCCGATCTCATGAGATTTCAGAAGCTATGCAGGACCAGCCCTGGTTAGTGCTCAGAAGGGACACCACCAAGGTTGCCCAGGGTTGCTACGCAGAGGCAGGCCATGGCAAACCACCTCTGTCCGTCTCTTGCCTTGAGAAACCTATGGGGTCAAGACAAGACACCTGTGACTTGACAAACAAAAGAAAGCCATATACTGTTGATTTGTATTCTCCAAGCCTCGTGCATCAAGAGAAAGCTCCTTGTGCCCATGGGAAGTGTGTGGCTTGTGGAATCCAACCCATTTCAAAGATTGTGATAAAATCGCTATGAAATCAGTGTACCCAATAAAAGCACACACGGCCATTTTAAGTCCTTGTTTTGCTTGCAATTTGTTCATATGCTATTAAATTATGACACAGTCTGTCCTAGACAGTGTTGATGTCATAGTTTTAAGCAGGCTCCTCGACTGTGTTTCATTTTCTCTCTTTCCCCACCATGTGCTATTATGTATTTTAAGCTCTGTTTACAACTCAGAGAAATTCCTATGCTGCAGAGATGCCTCGCTAATATTTTGCGCTTCCACCTGTTGGTGTTAAGCAGTTCATCAGGAGCAGGTATCTAATCAGACGTAATAGCAAGCAACTTCTCATTTTCCATCTTCCAGCCCAGTCTTTTGGATCTAAGCTGTGTAGTTCAAGAGTCTATGGGAAAGCTCCTACAGGCTGTTGGAAATATGCTGCTCTTTCTCCTAGGGAAAGTTTCTGTGTTTTGAGCTGCCAGTTTGCTGTATGAGGATTAGTGCAATTGTACTCAAGGAGTCACTGATATTTTCACTGTACAATTTGACAAAGAACCCAAGTCTAGCTTCATTAACTGTGACTTAGCTTTTCATTCAGTGATCTGGCTTCCTGTTATGTGACGGACATCTCAGTTCTGTTCACGTTACTGTGACCAATGCCCGCAAAAGTGGTATCATGTGAACTCTACGTGGATGCACAGAATGGGGTGGTCTTTACTGTGCTCTACACTTTGTGAATTTTCAGTGCCTCCTTCTGTTTTGTCTGTCTTCTGATTACAGATCTCTTATATTTGCCAGGGTTGGCTTTAAGTGGAAAATGAGCATCAGAATAGATTCAGGTGGTTAGCAATGGTCCCTCTAAGCTGTGGAGTCTTGTGAGCAAAAATTCTATTTTGTGAGCTATTGAAATTTAAGTTGTGAGCAATTGATTTGGCTACTACATACCTAAGTTTGCTCTGAAGCCATCTCTCCTGAGCTAAGGCAAAAATGTGTGAGCCAGAGGCTAATAAACTGTGAGCTAGCTCACACTAACTCAGCTTAGAGGGAACACTGGTGGGTAGCCATGTTGGTCTGAAGCAGCAGAACAGAGTTTGAGTCCAGTGGCACCTTGAAGACCAACACAGTTTCATTAAAAGTGTAAGCTTTCGTGTGCATGCACACTGAATAGAGCAATTTGCATTTCAACGTCTTTGGCATTTGATGAAGTGAGCTTTGACTTTAAAAAGCTCATATCCTGGAAAAAATTGTTGGCCTTTAAGGTGCTATTCAAATTTTGTTCTACTACTACAGACTAACACAGCTTCCCACCTGAACCTAGCATGTTTCCCATAACTCCCAAACATGGTGTTGATTTTGGGCCCTAAAAGGTAGATATTGTCTAATGGTTCTCAGTGTCCAAATTTGTTCCCCATAATACAACAGGGAAAAGCTCCCCCACATTTCGATTTCTGCTGTTGAAGGTTGGGGCTAGGGATGGGCACAAACTGGGGAAATGTGGTTTAGTTCAGTTAAAACCATGAACCTGCACAAACGTTTAGGGGCTAAACATACTGGTTCGATTCGTGAGGTTTGTGATACAGTAGAATGCCCCCCCCCCCAGCATTTTAAAGACACCAAACTTGCAGCTGAGAGAGACAGCTTGGTGTAGTGGTTAAAAGTGGTGGACTCTAATCTGGAGAACTGGGTTTGAATCCCCATTCCTCCACATTCAGACAGCTGGGTGACCTTGGGTCAGTCACAGTTCTCTCAGAGGTCCCTCAGCCCCACCTACCCCACAGGGTGTCTTTTGTGGAGAAAGAAAGGAAGATGACTGTAAGCCACTCTGAGACCCTGCAGGGCAGGGTATAAAACACTCTTCCTCCTTCCTGCCCTCCAGGTTTGGTGGGGATTGGATTTATGGGGTCTGAGTTATGCCCCCCCAAAGAAGGTGCCCAGTCCTCCATTGTTTTCAGTGGAGGGGGAAAAACCCCCAGGACTAAGGTCGCCAGAAAATTTCTGCAGTAGAAACTGAAGGTGGTAGTGGGCACTTTTGCAAGCCCAGCAGAACCAGTGCCATTGTGGCAGTGCAAACCCAACAGGACTAAGGTCAAGCCAAAGAATCTCTGCAGTAGAAACTGGAGGCATTTTTGCAGGCCCAGCAGCGGTGGGGTGTGTGTGTACAGAATCCTCAACAGAACCCAGTGCCACTGTGGCACTGCAAGCTTACAAGGACTAATTTCAAAGCAGTCACAAGGAATCCAAGCCCGGGGGGGGGACTTTGCAAGAAAATGGGAAGGGAATAAAAAGAAACATGGGCAAAGGGAGGAAAAACTGACAGGTTTGAACCTAACCCCCCATGTTGCTTTAAAGTCTGGAAAACATTTTGATCGAGCAGAGGCAGTCTGTCTGGAAATGTATCTGTTCACAAACTGGCACAAACTAGAATGAACTGCTTGAAAGTTCATGGAAAGTTTGTGCCAGCTGATCTGCCACAAACCTCACTTCATGAACCACAAAACAGCCAAAATTCATCATGGACTTTAGTTCATGAGCTGGTTTGCGCCCTAGTTGGGGCAATTGTTTCAGAAATGTGATCAAACCTATCTCATTGGGTTTTTTTGTGCAAGAACTTTTAAATACAGCAGCTGGTTCATATTACGGATGATTGCAAAATCTCACTAGATTGGATTTGGCAAGTCCAATCAGGGTGCTAATTGTGCTCCTCAGAGTGAATCGATGCAGTCTAAAGAGCTCAATTGGTACTTAGGCAAGGTTCCCAAAACAGCAGAATGGTATCCTGGAACCCAACTGTGTTCTAAGCAGCAGTTGTGCCACTTAGAGAAGGTCTTGTAAGGGGCGAACTCAACAATGGGGTGTAATCCTGGGCTTCTGGAAACAATCCTGCCACTTGGAGAACCTTCTCTAAGTACTACTTGGAACCTTTTGTTGATTGAAATAGTGTTCTCTGAGGAGATCAGTGGCCTGGACAGCCCAGACTATCCTTATCTTATACCAGATATAAGAAACTAAGCAGGGTTGGCCCTGGTTAGTACTTGGATGGGAGACCACCAAGGAAGTCCCAGCTTGCTACACAGAGGCAGGCAATGGCAAACCACCTCTGTTCATCTCTTGCCTTGAAAACCTTATGGGGTCTCTATAAGGCTGGGAAGCTAAGCAGGGTCAGCCCTAGTTAGTACTTGGATGAGAGACCACGAAGGATGTCCCAGCTTGCTACACAGAGGCAAGCAATGGCAAACCCACCTCCATCTATCTCTTGCCTTGAAAACCCTTCAGGGCTGCCATAACTCAGCTGTGATTTGACGTGACTTTCTACCACCAAGGATCGCACTTTACCATTTCTAACTATCTCAGGAGTGCATTTGTGTGATTAAACAGTCTAGAGGCATTGGCACCTGTGTCTCACCGCTTTGTTAAAGTTCCCTAAACCTTAGAGAAGCCCAATGTCTCTAAATTGTGAAGCTGCAGAACACAAACACAATCCTGTGGTTTTTACACTTTTTCCTAGAATGTAACAAGGGGGAGAGGATTGTGTCCTCTTCTCCTAAGGATCTGTTCCATCCAAGTTCATGGAAAATTAATGGAAAATCTTTGGATCAGATCACCAGGAGTAGAGAGAGATCAACACTTGCACATAATGGAACTGCTGAACTCTGTTTATTCTTTGTTTATGTGCAAGTGTTCATACCTGAAGAATTTAGTCACGTTCCCTTTTTGATCACCAGAGATAATCGTTTGGCAGAATAGATTGGTGTTGCCTAAATGAAGAATGGTATGACTGACTTTGATCCCTTTTGTAGATGAATGAGTATTTTTGCTTGGCCAGTCTGTTGAGTCATATATCTCCCTTATATATAAAAGCCGAATGGTGGTGGCCCTTCTCTAGAACATTCCACACACTCCAGAATTGGTTGGCGCCCTGGTGTGTCACTCAGAATCTTTCCTTATCCACTGGCTGCATTGCTTGATTCTCGCCTCCAACATTCTAAACAGTTTGCTGTTCCTCTCCACCCCCCATAGCCAGTCAGAACACAGAGGTTATTTGCACATGCAGCCTCATTGGCCTTTGCCTCGGAACATAGAGGTTGTTTGCATATGCGACTTGATTGGCTTTTGCCTCTAACATTTTAAACAGTTTGCTCTTCTGAGGTAAAATGTGTCCAATCTCCAGGTGAGGGCTGGAGATCACTCAGAATTCCAACTGCTTTCCAGATGGCAGAGATCAGTTCCCCTGGAGAAAATGGTGGGCTCGGTATCCTTATATGCTGCTGAGGTGGCGCCCGTATAACAGCCAATGTGACGTAGCAATCAGGGCTTCAGAGCACAGGAGAGGCTGCAGGTGTGTGGGGGACGGAAAGCTGAAGAGTGAGGGGGAAATAAAGGTAGGTTGATGAGTGGCTGGGAAGGAGATACGGTTGCCAACTCCATGTGGGAAATTCCTGGAGATGTGAGGGATGGAGCCTGGAGAGGGTGAGGTTTCTTTAGGTAGCAGAGATCGGTTCCTCTGGAGAAAATGGTGGACTCAGTGTCATTATACCCTCCTGAGGTCGCCACAGCAAATTGACACTGAGTGTCCAAGGCCGGGGCACCCACCCAGAGCCTCTTTCTAGAAGCCGTTGTATTTATTTCCACAACGGGCCTTTTTCCTAGTCAAACATATGGCTGTTCATCTTCATATGAACAATACATGGTTCTGTTTTGGATGGGCTGTGGTCTGTACCTTCACTTTTTATCCAAGTTTGTATTTTCTTTTGTAGCATTTTCTTCTGTGTATGAGCATATCTTTGCCTTCTGCAGTCTATGTCTACAGCTTTCTCTATCTAATTGGGTAGGAAGAGTGTTATATATCCTTGAGGAGGGGTTCCCCTTTCCTTCCATCCCTCTTCATCCTTTTCTTTAAGACTGGAAATTATTAGCAATTTTCTCCCACACTAACCTCAGTGTTTTATCTCTCTGGCTGAATTAGTGGTGTGTTCCTGCTTAAATAGCGTTGTCTGTCCACGGATGGGAGATACTATACCAGAACGTGTTTTCTTAATTGAAAAAAAAAACATTAGGTCGATCTTCTTAGGTATCGGTATAATCAGTCAACCACACCATTTAATTTAACTACAACCATTTTAATTAGGTGAGAATGATAACAATGCAGTTTATGGGTGAATAGCTGGATTTACCCGTTGAAGGGATCCATTCTTTTACTACACGTTGAGCCCCATTTCACTGATAGGTTGACTTCCAGCTATCTCAGTTTGTAAATTTTTGGTACCTTTTAGATTGTTGCTGTTGTCTTTGCTGTCAAGTCACAGTTGACTTATTATTTATTTATTTAAATTTATAACCCGCCCTCCCCACGAACGGGCTCAGGGCGGCGGACAGATGGTGCCAATGCCCAATACATAAAACATTAAAACTGCATTTTAGAAACATTCAATATAACATAGGTGCTCTCCACAACAACTAACAAGGGAACAGATGACGTCACCAGGATGGTATCCTTAGTGACCACAGCTCCACACAGTACCACCATTTTTGCACTCACGGCAAGTTGGTAATAAGGGCTAGGACAGATAGTAATAATCGTAGACAGATGGTAACAGTCGTGGTGGCTCCTACTCAAATGACTGGTGGAAGAGCTCCGTCTTGCAGGCCCTGCGGAACTGTGCAAGGTCCCGCAGGGCCCGGATCTCCTCTGGGAGCTCATTCCACCAGGTAGGAGCCACCACCGAAGAAGCCCTAGCCCTAGTCGCCACTAGTCTGGCCTCTTTGGGACCTGGAACCACCAGGAGATGTTTAGTCCTGGACCGTAGTGCTTGTTGGGGAACTTATGGTGACCCTGTAGGGTTTTCAAGGCAAGAGACTTTCAGAGGTGGATTGCTATTGCCTGCCTCAGCATCACAACCTTGGTATTCCTTGGGGGTTTCCAAACCAAATACTAGTCAGGTCCAGGGCTATTTTGGGGCAGGAACGCACAGGAACAGAGTTCCGGCTGGCTTCAGAGTTGGCCACACCCACTACAGCCAAAACCTCTGTCTGTGTGGCTATGGAGGGAAGGCCTGGAGAGCGACCCCTTGGTGACTCTGAGGTGGGTGGGCCAGAGGGGCCCCTGGAAGGATCAGGGAGGCATTTAAATGCCTCCCCGTGCCTTCCCTGGCTTGTCCAAGGGCTGGCTTGCCCGGGCTCCCCAAAGCCATGGGGCACCTGGGCAAGCCAAGGGAAGGTATTGAGTTTGGCCTAATATGCTAATGAGCTGTGCTGTCAGGGGTGTGGCCTATTATGCTAATTAGTTCCTGCTGGGCTTTTTCTACAAAAAAAAGCCCTGGCCAGGTCCAACCCAGCTTAGCTTCCAAGATATTAAGAGATGGGGCTAGCCTGAGCTATCCAGGTCAGGGCACCTTTTAGATTAAGGGTGTTAGAAATCGAATGACTATTTTATTTACTTATTTATTTGCCGAGGGTACTATAGAAAGAAAGAAAAGTATTTTCTCGCTGTCCGGATCTTCCATGAATGTTTTCCCATTAGTTTATTGTGCCTCAAATGCAAGGTTGGTTGCCCCAGGAATACCAGTTCCATTGTGTGTGTGTGTGTGTGTGTGTGTGTGTGTGTGAAGTCTTAAAGTGAGAAGAAGAAAAACTGACCTATATGGTGAAAAATTAAGAGTGAGTAGTCTGTTGCAAGGAGCTGCGGTGGCTCATGTGGTTAAGACGCTGAACTGCAGGCTGTGGAAGGTCAGTAGTTCAGCAGTTCGAGACCTGAGTGGCACATGACGGAGTGAGCTCCCGTCTCTAGTTCCAGCTCCTGCCAACCTAGCAGTTCGAAAGCAAGAAATTGCAAGTAGATAAATAGGTACCACCAGGGGTCTTGTTGTAGAAAAAGAGCTGCCGGAGCTCATTAGCATAACTCATTAGCATAACTTATTTGCATATGCCACGCCCCCTGACATCACCGGAAGTGACAGAAGGCCACACCCCCTGACATCACCGGAAGTGTGTCAGAAGGCCCGGCTACTTACCCTCCTGCTTCATCCTCATTCCCAAACGGAATGAGGATCGAAGCAGGGGGCGGGGTAAAGAAGGGGACGGGGCTTCACCACGTGACCGCCCCGCCCCCTAGAGGTTCTCTTCCGGAGCTCCGTACCTGAGAGCTCCCCCCCGACTAGAGCCCTGGGTACCACTTTGGTGGGAAGGTAACAGCGTTCCGTGCACCTTGGTGTTTAGTCATGCTGGCCACATGACCACAGAAACGTCTTCGGACAGCGCTGGCTCTTTGGCTTTGTAATGGAGATGAGCACCACAACCCTAGAGTCGGATTCGACTGGCTTTCGAGCAAGGGAACCTTTGCCTTTACCTATTCTGTTGCAAGTTGAGGTTAAAGGTGCGTTCTGGATACGAAAAGACTAGAAATGGTAGACATGCCTTTCAGTCCATGTGCCTCCAAGCAACACTTTCCACAACGATCCATCTGCAGATGATTCAGGGATGTGTTCTTGGGTGCCCAGTCAACTTCTGTGCCAAGCACCACTTAGGCATGTTGGGCATCGCTGTTGTCTCGGGTGAATTGAGAGCATTCCCAATAACATGGCCCATGCTCATCTGTAGCTGCACACAGTGACGGAAGATAGGCAGTGAACACTAGGCTGTCCTTCAGAGAATTTTCTTTTTGCCATTTCTCACTGAGGAATCCCTCATAAGACTTTAAGAAATCCACAGGTCTTCCAGAACAGTTAGGAAACTGTGCGTCTATGGTTCTGCACCATGTCACTATTGTTTGGTGTAGTGGTTAGGAGCAGGGACTCTAATCTGGGAGAACCGGGTTGGGTTCCCCACTCCTCCACATGCAGCTGCTGGTGTGACCTTGGGTCAGCCACAAGTTCTCTCAAAGCTGTTCTCTCAAGAGCAGTCCTTGAAAGAGCTCTCTCAACCCCACCTACCTCACCGGGTGTCTGTTGTGGGGAGGGGAAGGAAAGGAGATTGTGAGCCACTCTGAGACTCCAAGTGAAGGGTGCGGTATAAATCCAATCTCTCCTCTTCTTATTATCCAACTTTTTTCATATAATGCACTGAAAAATATTACCATCTGTCTCTCTGTCTCTCTCAGCTGAACACACATCTCACACATTCTTATAACACTTCCAGTTTCCATCCGTATATCCTTCACTGAAAATATTCCGTGTCAAAACTATGTTTAAGCAATGACTAGGGACTTCAGGTGTTTTGCTGTGAGTTATGCCTGTAGTTCCCACCCTTTCTGAGTACGTAGATATCTTTGAGCAGGTAGACCACTCAGTCATACATTGTGTCTCAGTAAAGCTCTTGGCCTCTGAAAGCTGTTTGATGGGGTTGCCATCTTCCAGGTGGGCCTGGAGATCTCCTGGAATTACTCCTGACCTCCAGCTGACAGAGAGCAGTTCCCCTAGATAAAATGGCTGCTTTGGAGGGTGGGCTCCATGGCATTATACCCCTCTGACATCCCTCCTCTCCCTGAACTTTGCCCTCCCCAGGTTCCACCCACCAAATCTTCAGGAATTTCTCCACTTGGACCTGGAAACCTTAAGCTCTGGACCTTCCCAGGCTAGCAGAGACTTGGGAGGGGGCAGGGAAGCCCACTGACAGGCCCACGGTTTCCATCCGTATATCCTTCACTGAAAATATTCCGTGTCAAAACTATGTTTAAGCAATGACTAGGGACTTCAGGTGTTTTGCTGTGAGTTATGCCTGTAGTTCCCACCCTTTCTGAGTACGTAGATATCTTTGAGCAGGTAGACCACTCAGTCATACATTGTGTCCCAGTAAAGCTCTTGGCCTCTGAAAGCTGTTTGATGGGGTTGCCATCTTCCAGGTGGGCCTGGAGATCTCCTGGAATTACTCCTGACCTCCAGCTGACAGAGAGCAGTTCCCCTAGATAAAATGGCTGCTTTGGAGGGTGGACTCCATGGCATTATACCCCTCTGACATCCCTCCTCTCCCCGAACTTTGCCCTCCCCAGGTTCCACCCACCAAATCTCCAGGAATTTCTCCACTTGGACCTGGCAACCTTAAGCTCTGGACCTTCCCAGGCTGGCATTGGGAGTGGGCAGGGAAGCCCACTGACAGGCCCACGAGGAAGCCACCAGCTGAGCAGCTGTTCCTCAAATGGCCACTGCCCCCACCTCCATTCGAGGCAGGGCATTTCCAGCTGTCACTGGAGATGGGAGGAGGGGGTGAACAATGGGAGCCAACCTGCCCCAACCAAGCCTCTCATGAGATGCTGTTCTGTGCATGAGTATGCACAGCTCTTAGTGGGCTGGTGCATACTTGAGGACCTCCGTCTGAGGTGAACCTGATGCTGACTGTATGGATGGGGTGTTAGAACTGTCCATTGTCACTTCTGGGTTGTACTCAGAAGCAATGTAGTGATGTGGGTAATGTCAGTGGTGCCATATGCCCGCCATGTTCCTTCCCCTCAGTCTTCCGGCTGGTTGCCAGGCTCAGCTTGGCAAGCCTAGAAACCCCTGAGCTAGACACAAGTCTGAAAGCAGCTTCATTGTGCACCAAACAACTGTACTTTGTGTGTGAGTGTGTGTTATGCAGATCAGAGAGAAGTGCAGGCTATAGTCTATTGGAGAACCGTGAAAAACATGTACGGCCCAGATGGAGATATTTTTACCAGCCGCCCATCAACCTGATGCTGCTTGATTGTTGTGCTGTCATATGTGATGAGACAGGGGTTAAGTATCACTTTAGGGCCCAGCTTTATAGCACATGAATGCAACCAGTTGATCCAAAAGCATTAGCAGGTGTGGTGTGGAAGCCGTGGTTGCAACAACTTAATGGCTTGGGGGGAAAGCAGGGTAAAGGACCTTTCCTTAGTTGCTGAAGAATGCATTGCACTGGGACATAAAAAAAAATAGAATAGGTGAAGGGAAATCTCCTTTTGTTCAAGGACAACATTAAGGACCTCTTAAGGACAACCTAGCAGTTCGAAAGCAAGAAACTGCAAGTAGATAAATAGGGACCACTTCGGTGGGAAGCAATGCTCCCTCTAAGCTGTGGAGTCCTGTGAGCAAAAATTCTACTTTGTGAGCTACCAGCATTCAAGTTGTGAGCAAGCAATTTGGCTACTGCATAAATTAGTTTGCTCTAGAGCCATTCTTCCTGAGCTAAGACAAAGATCTGTGAGCTGGAGGCTAAAAAACTGTGATCTAGCTCACACTAACTCAGCTTAGAGGGAACACTGGTGGGAAGGTAACAGCGTTCAGTGCGCCTTGGTGTTTAGTCATGCCGGCCACATGACCACGGAAACGTCTTCGGGCAGCGCTGGCTCTTCGGCTTGGAAACGGAGATGAGCACCGCAACCCTAGTGTCGGACTTGACTGGCTTTCGAGCAAGGGAAACCTTTAACTGTACCTTTTAAGGACAACTTGGTGAATGATCTCTTTGATGAGGGCTCCATTTGGTGTAGTGGTTAAGTGTGCGGACTCTAATCTGGGAGAACCGGGTTTGATTCCCCACTCCTCCACTTGCACCTGGCTGGACGACCTTGGGCAAGCTGTAGTTCTGGTAAGAGCTGTGCTTGAAAAGAGCAGTTTCTCTCTCAGCCCCACCTACCTCACAGGCAATGTTCCCTCTAAGCTGTGGAGTCTCGTGAGCAAAAATTCTACTTGGTGAGCTACTGGCATGAAAGTTGTGAGCAAGTGATTTGCCTGCTGCATAAATTAGCTTGCTCTGGAGCCATCCTTCCTGAGCTAAGACAAAAATGTGTGAGCCAGAGGCTAAAAAACTGTGAGCTAGCTCACACTAACTCAGCTTAGAGGGAACACTGCTCACAGGGTGTCTGTTGTGGGGAGGGGAAGGGAAAGGAGTTTGTAAGGCGCTCTGAGACTCCTTCAGGTAGTGAAGGGCAGGGTATAAATCCCATCTCCTCCTCCTTCTCCTTCCAAAGTAGCCATTTTCTCTGGGGAACTGATCTCTGCCATCTGGAGAACAGTTAATAATTTCGGGGGATCCCCAGGCCCAACTGGAGGTTGACTTTCTTCTGCTGCCACTCATTCTTTTGCCAAAGGACCAGGTTGCTCATGTTTGCCACCCACCTTAAGGAGAGGCCCCAGACCCAGCAGCAAACTTCACAGATTGCAAAAGGCATCGATGATGCTCCTCGAGAGCTAGGGAGGAGGAAAGCCGAGAATCTGAGTAGTTCAAAAACAGAAACCGAGCTTATTCGAGTTTATAACACAAGCGGTTAGCCTGCCAAACCAGCCAGCTCAAGCTGTCAAAATAATATCAAGCATTCAGTAATGATACCCAACACTTAAAAGCCCAAATGTTCAAGCACCCGCACGCATTCACATCCCTACACATACTGCAGAGACGGAAAGTAGGTTAAAAACATTTCTAAATGCATTGCTAGAAATGTAAAAGAAAAAAGTGTGTTTCTGAAGAGTGGATAATGTACCTGTGGCGGCACAAAATGACAAAGTCAGCTTGGAAAGAGGGTTTTAACATTTCCAGGCGAGTGTATACAAAAGGTTTAAAGGAGAGAGAGGCATAAGGTTAAAGGATGAGCCTAAGTAGATGAAGGAATCAAAAAGGCTCATTTTCTTTTGGCTAAAAAAGAAGGAACTTGGTGTTGATTGGATGAAACAGATTGTTTTCTATTTTTCTTTATTCATACCCCACCTTTCTCCCCAATGAAGACCCAAAGCAGCTTACGTCGTTCCCCTTCTCTCCATTTTATCCTCACAACAACCCTGCAAGGTAGGTTAGGCTGAATGTGTGTGACAGGTGTGTGTCCTAGCCCCACTGCTGGACCTCCTGATGGCACCTGGTGTTTTTGGCCACTGTGTGACAGTGTTGGATGGGTCATTGGCCTTATCCAGCATTGGCTTCTCTCATGTTCTTATGACAGGCCCAAGGTCATCCAGCAAGCTTCCAGGGCAGAGTGAGGATTCAAACCTGGGTCTCCCAGACACTTGTCCAGCACTCTTAACCACCTCACCATGCTGGCTCTCACATGGGATTGGCCATATGGAAATGAAAGTGGGTTTTCTCTCCCCATTTGGAAGACAAATGATGGTTTGAGTGAAGTGGAAGCGGAGGAGAAGATGCAGAGGATAGGGCAATTTCCCTGCAAATGTATGAAGAAAATAACCACATAGAAAAGTGGGGGCAGGGCTGGCTTCCGGCCACGGCGGCGCGAATGGCGGCCAGCTCTCGGGACTCTTCCGGAGTTGGATCGCCCACACGCGGAGTGGGGGGGGGGATCTGCACAAGCGGAGACCCAAAGGAGCCTTGGGAAAAGGCTCCGAACCAGGGGGCGCTTAGGGGAGAAGCCTCTTACCGGCCAGAAGGTCGGAAATTGAGGCTCTCCCTCTTCCCTGACGGCCCTGCCGCGCTGTGCCCCGAATGGGGACCTAGCAACGCCACCGGAACATCGGAGTGATGAAGCGAGGAAGTGAAAGCAGAAAGAAACAGACAAGCGGCTAACTGTGAGTTGGAGATCGAATTACAAGCTACCGGCTAAAGCACACTCCATCCCCCGGGAAAGCGAGAGGGAGGAGGGAGGATTCCCCCCCCACTCGAGAAAGAGACTTTTTGAAAGCAGAAAGGGGGGGCAAAGTGAAGTTTGGAAAAAGTAAATTACCTTTTGGGAGAGAGCTGAAAACGGAGCAGGGAGTGATCCCTATGCTGCGCAGCACAAACTTTTAAAAAGTAAACAAAA
>NW_015169814.1:505378-515095 GCF_001447785.1 Gekko japonicus | reverse complement strand
AATAATCTGCCAGTAGAAGTGGTTGTGAAATTTACCAAGCAGCGTCTCAGAGATCAAATTTTAAAAGCAACGCCATCAACACCTTTGAAAATTGGAGACCAGACGATCAGAATTTTGAAAGATGTTCCATTTGAAATCAGAATGAAGAGAAAGGAATATAAAGGGTTGACCATGTTCTTGCAAAGTCACCAAACTAATTATAAATGGTTGATACCCGAAGGACTTGTCTTTAAGTTTAAAGACAGAAGAGAAAAGATAGACTCCATCTTCAAGGCTCAAGACTTTTTGAAGAGGCACGCCAGCTCAGAGGACGAGGCAGAACTCGCTAAGTGGATGGCAGGAACTAGCGAAGAAGACAGCAGCTCGGAGGGAGAGGTGAAAGATGAGGAAGACAAAGGAGCGGCTAGAGGGCCAAAATACAATTTAAGAGACAAAAAAGGGAAGCACCCCAACGTTTGAGAACTAGTTCGGAAAGCGCAATAAAAGATAATACTAACCCCAAAGGGACACTATTAACACACTAACTAACCGGTTTTGAAAGATATAGAAGAAAAAGAGATTGTCCAGCTGCAGAAGAAGATTTTGACTTTGACATTACTAATAAAAGATTAATATACTATTTTTTAACATCACTCAACACTTTTCTTTACCCCTCTATATACCCTTCCTAACTTTCTGAAATGTAAAAGCAATAAAATTCTCTCCTTTTTAGGAGAGGGAAATAAAAAAGAAAAAAAGAAAAGTGGAGGCAGGCAGGGAATGGAAAACCACCTCTGAACGTCTCTTGTCTTGAAAACCCTATGGAGTCGCCAAAATTCAACTGCGTTTTGACTGCACTTTCCACCACCAATATGTTAATCTATGTTCACCGCAATGTCCTCCAAACAATTCTGCACTAAAATCTGTTAAGTCACTCGCTTAACAAAGCAGTCGGAGAGTGATTCAGCAAGAACACAACTTTATTCTTCAACTTGAACACAACTCCAACACGGATCAACATCTGATAGCCAGAACAGACTTTACATTGCAGCTGTCCTGCTTTTAAACGTTTCCGGTTAATGTAGCCACACCCACTGTACACATATCAACCTATGAGGTTGCAGAGATAAGGTCCAATCACATTAGTTCCCGCTCAGGGAGCTCGCTTGAAGTGATTGGCTTGTTACTTCCTGGGCTAGCAATACTATTGGATGGTTTAGGATCCTAGCCCAGGATGAAGCTCAACATTACAGTTTAGTTAGATGTTTTACAACATTGCTTTCAAGGCAGCTTTGAATACAGTACAAAATCGAATTCAAGCTTCTTTTTAATCCACCTCCCCATTCTGCACTAACATCGAGCGCGACCTTCCTTTTATTCCATGTTTTCCCCCCATTCTGCATTACATTCCCTCCCTTCAGTGGCCAGCCCGGTTTCAGCCTGCTGTTGCCCCGAGTTATTTGGATGCTGTTTTGCCCTGGACTTAAATTGCCTCCACTCAAACACTGAGAAAATCCGGAGTGGCAGGCAAATGGTGTCAGTAGGAGGGCAGAATGTGTTTATCGTCAACTTAATTTTAAATAAAAGTTCTGGCCTTGATTGCTTAACACTTTTGTATCTTCACCAAGCCCCCCCCCCCTATGTTTTACAGTTATAAAAACTGTATAGAGATCCAAAGCAAAGTCTGAGTCCTGGGGCACCTTTAAGACCAACGAAGTTTCATTCTGGGTATAAGCTTTCATGTGCAAGCACACTTCTTCCGACTGACATCCTGTTTGTGCTACCCTTGTGCCTAATGCCTCCTATCAAAGGTTCTTTTGAAGTCTGCTGTGGGACTTTGTATTAAGGAGAAAATGACCTCTTACTAGATAAGCGACCAAAGTTATTGGTTAAATGGCGGTGGGAATGGAAGTGACAAGATTGTTGATCTGACAAAGTGTCAAGTGTTGTCAACAAATGTGTCTCTGGGAATATATAAGATCTCCGTTAATAAACAGGCCAGGCAGTCACATAGTCCCCTTTCTCCTCCTGATTACTTTTGGTTTTAACGGCATTGACTTGTTCAGTGCCCCTCCCCCAAACATACACCCCAAATAACTTTGCCCTTTGGCTTCTGTTCCTGTCAAAAAGCACAAAGTAATCACACAGGCATTTCGTATCCCATTTTGTTCTAACTCAGTGTTTCTCATACACTTGACAACTGAGGCAGTTTCTTTTTTTTCCTGAAGTAAATAAGAAAGCCCACTTCACTCTTTTCACCGAAGGTTTTCTTACAGGGTGTGGAAAAAGCAAGAATGACCTGACAATAGAAGAGCCCGCCCCCTATGTTTCTGTGAGAACCACTATTCTGGGCAGGCAGACTAAGTCTGAAGAGAAGAAGAAGAGAAGAGTTTGGATTTATACCCCGCCCTTCACTTGGGGCGATTTCTCACTAGAGCTGCCTCGCAGCACAGCGCCGTTTGCCCCAACACAAACATGTCAATTTCACACCCGAGGCTGCGGGGCTGCATTTGACCCGCGGCTTCACCCAATTTCCTCTGCAGTTTCATGATCCTCAAAAACCAGGATCACGAAACTGCGGAGGAAATCGGGTGAAGCCCCGAGTCAAAATGCAGCCCCGGAGCTTCGGGTGTGAAATTGACATGTTTGTGTCAGGGCAAATGGCGGCTGTGCTGCAAGGCAGCTCTCATGAGAAACACCTTTCCCTTCCCCTCCCCACAACAGACACCCTGTGAGGTGGGTGGGGCTGAGAGAGCTCTGACACAAACGGCTCTTTCAGGAACAGCTGTGCCAGAGCTTGTGACTGACCCAAGGTCACATCAGCAGGTGCAAGTGGAGGAGTGGGGAATCAAACCCGGTTCTCCCAGATTAGAGTCCGCGCACTTAACCATGACACCAAACTGGCTCTGGCACAACTAGGGTCACCAACTTCCAAGCGTTGGCTGTAGATCTCCTGGGATTACAACTGATCTCCAGGCAGCAGGTCACCTGGAGAAAATGGCCACGTTGAAAGGTGGACTCTAGGGCACTCTGCCCCATTGGAGTTCCCCACTGAAAGCTCCACTGCCAAAATCTCCAGGCATTTCCCAACCTAGAGCTGGCAACCGTACCAGTCACCAATGCTCCCTCTAAGCTGTGGAGTCTTGTGAGCAAAAATTCTACTTGGTGAGCCAATGGCATTAAAGTTGTGAGTGAGTGATTTGGCTGCTGCATCAATTAGTTTGCTCTGGAGCCCTCCTTCCTGAGCGAAGACGAAAGTCTGTGAGCGGAAAGGTTAAAAAAACAGTGAGCTAGCTCACATTAACTCAGCTTAGAGGGAACATTGCCAGTCACCCAAGCGATTACTTTGGGGGTGGTAAGCCACAGGGGCTGGGCTGTCTTCAGAGCCTTGGTGGCATAGAAGGTCACTAGCAGGGGTCATTTCCTGTGGGAGTGCACAGGAGCGGAGCTCCGGCAGTAAGGAGCCCAGGGGGCGGGCACATGCAACAAGCCCCACCCCCTGCTCCCAGCAGCCCTCAGTCAGGCCACGAGGAGGAGGAAGCAGCCAGATAAATCACAGAGTCCCCCCCCCCGGCCTGCCTTCAGGTACAAGCTCTCCCTCCTCTGTGAGGGCACATCTGCACGTTCCCCTGCCCCCATAGCTAGAAATCCAAAACAGTCCAGTGGAGCCTGAGTGGTGGGTGGTCAGCGGGCATGGCATATGCAAATAAGTTATGCTAATGAGTTATGCTAATGAGCTCCTGCACCTCTTTTTCTACAAAATGACCCCTGGTCACTAGCATAACCTTCTGGAATGGTGCCTCCAGCAATGGGGTCTGAGCGAAGCCCCTGTGCAGGAGGCAATGTTTGGGGTGACAAAACTTCTAGAAGTGGTCGTGTGGGTCTTCCCTCTCATCAGGAAGAGGGGAGCAAGGAACTGATGAGCCTTTCTATTCATTCCAGTCATCCTAGGAGGTCCTGGTTCAGTTGCCCCTGACCAGGGGTCATTTCCTGCAGGAGCGCACAGGAGCGGAGCTCCGGCAGTCAAGAGCCCAGGGGGCAGGCATATGCAACAAGCCCCACCCACTGCTCCCAGCAGACCTCAGTCAGAGCAAGAAGCAGCCAGGTAAGTTGCAGAGCCCCCCCCCAGCCCCTCGGTCCATAACAGTCCAGTGGCACCTTTAAGACCAAGTTTTATTCAGGTGCAAGCTCTCCCTCCTCTGCGAGGACAGATCTGCATTATTCTCTCCCCCCCCCATAGCTAGCAATCCAAAACAGTCCAGTGGAGCCTGAACGGTGGGTGTTGTCTTCTGACACACTTCCGGTGATGTCAGGGGGTGTGGCACATGCAAATAGGTTATGCTAATGAGTTATGATAATGAGCTCCTGCACCTCTTTTTCTACAAAATGACCCTTGCCCATGACATTTGAAGCTAGGTGGGAGTAGTCTGAGAAAGGGGCTTTCTTGGTTGTGGCACCAAAACTCTGGTGCTCCCTCCCTGAGGGTGGGTGGGTGTTTCCATCTGCCTCCCTCAATTGGTGTCTTCCGCCCATGGGTGAAGACTTTCTGGTTTCACGTGGCATACCTCCTATAATGGTAATTGGCCCTCCTCCCTGATTCTGGTATTGTATATGTTTTTACTGAATTATTTTATAACTTTAAATGTTGTTTTTAATCATTCAAATGTTTTAATATTTTAATGTGCAGAACCTTGGGGATCCTGATTGAGTGGAAAGGCAGCGTAAAAATGTTTACAATAAATAATAAATGTCATGCCCAGAGGACACCCCCTGGGGGATTCTGCCTTCTGCTGTCTTGTGGCTTGCTTGCTGGGATGCTCTGTGTTATGTACTGAGCCAGGACAGCTCAGGACAGCTCTGACTAGCTTGAGTTACCAGAACAATGGACAGCCTGGATCCTAGAAGTGACCTATGGTTCAAGGGTCAACATGTAAATAGCCTATCACGGGGAGTGTGTGTGGGGTGTGTGTATTGGTTTGCACGCATATAAGCAGGGTTTCTGCGCTGCTGGAGTGTCTTTAGTTTGAGCTGATTCACTTAATAAATCATGAGCTGATCACTACTCGTGTCTCGAACCCAGTATTTTTAATTCTGCAAGAGGGGGTTTGGTCCGTCCGTGTCCTCCTCCTCTTCCTGGCTGGAAGACCACTCCACACAGTCTCAGATCTCCAGCCCACTCCTCTCTGGCCTGCTTCTCTGAGCCTCCTATTATTCCTCCCTCCCCAGGTTGACTCCGCCCCCTCCTTTCCCCGCTGGAGGTGGCCCCTGCCACTCCACACAGTCTCAGATCTCCAGCCCACTCCTCTCTGGCCTGCTTCTCTGAGCCTCCTATTATTCCTCCCTCCCCAGGTTGACTCCGCCCCCTCCTTTCCCCACTGGAGGTGGCCCCTGTCCATCCGGCCATGGCTCCTGGGGCTGTTGACCCCTCTTTGGGTTCCTCCCTTCCACCCTGCCCTCGGTATCAGCTGGGTCTGTCCCATCCTGGCCGGATGGACAGGGGCCACATTCCTTTAAGATTGCATTTTATTAAATTCAACTTCCCATTTCTTACAAAAATTTTCTTACAGGTACTAATCTTTAGGATTTTCTAAAATAACATCTACAAATGTCTTATAACATATATTTATTTAATTTAATTTCAATTTCAATTCAATTTAACCTTCATAGTGATTTTCTTAGTTTTCATTAGCCATCCTTTACCCTGCTATAGAGGGATTGCTGTTAAAGTGCTGCACTCAATTTGCCAGAAAATTTGGAAAATGCAACAGTGGCCACAGGATTGGAAAAGGTCAGTATACATTCCAATCCCAAAGAAGGGCAATGCCAAGGAATGTTCAAACTATCGCACAATTGCACTCATATCACACGCTAGCAAGGTCATGCTCAAGATCCTACAAGCTAGGCTTCAACAGTACGTGGATAGAGAACTACCAGAAGTACAAGCTGGGTTTCGAAGAGGTAGAGGAACGAGAGATCATATTGCCAACATTCGCTGGATTATGGAAAAAGCAAGAGAGTACCAGAAAAATATCTACTTCTGCTTCATTGACTATGCTAAAGCCTTTGACTGTGTGGATCACAACAAACTATGGCAGGTCCTTAAAGAGATGGGAGTACCAGACCACCTCACATGTCTCTTGAGAAACCTGTATAAGGGCCAAGAAGCAACAGTTAGAACCGGATATGGAACAACTGATTGGTTCAGCATAGGAAAAGGAGTACGACAAGGATGTATACTGTCACCTTGCTTATTTAATATATATGCAGAGTACATCATGCGAAATGCTGGCCTGGATGAATCACAAGCGGGAATTAAGATTGCTGGGGAAAAGATCAACAACCTCAGATATGCAGACGATACCACTCTAATGGCAGAAAGTGAAGAGGACCTAAAGAGCCTCTTGCTCAGAGTAAAAGAGGAGAGCGCAAAAGTGGGCTTGAAGCTCAACATCAAAAAAACTAAGATCATGGCATCCGGCCCCATCACTCCTTGGCAAATAGAAGGGGAAGCTGTGGAAGTAGTGACAGACTTCACGTTCCTGGGATAATTGCATTACAAGGTTTTGAGCTTTTCTATAATTACAGATAAAAACTACCTTGTGACACTTATTTCTCTTAACATTTAATTTTAGTCACAATTTCTCATTTTAGATCCTTAAATCTCATTAAATTCCATTTTAAATATCACTTGCCCTGCTGTAGTGATTCCACCTTAAGTAGTTCTCCCCCCCCTTTTTTTCTTGCATTCCCAGCATTTTATCTTCCGTATTTGTGGATTGTTCCTGTAGTATTGCAGTATGGGAGTAGAACTCTCTCCTCGTTTATTTGCTGAATCAAAAAAGGGCGTATTAAGCCGTTGCTGGGCTTCTGACAGCTGGCATTATTGCCCGCTGATCCTATCCTTTGGCGCCTCCTTCCCCCTCGGCCTACCTCAAAATGTCCAGAGTCAGCTCTTCCGGATAGGGTTGCCAAGTGGAGTTACCCCTCGCGGCTGGGGAGCCTTGCCGCGGTCTGGGAGTTGTTGCTGGACGCGAAGCGTGTAGCAATTCCACCTTAAGTAGTGCTTCCCCCCCCCTTGTTCCTCCTTCTTTAATTCCCAGCATTTTATCTTTTGTAACTGTGGATTGTTCCTGTAGTATTGCTTTATGGAAGTAGAACTCACTCCTCGTTTACTTGCTGAATCCAAAAAGGGCGTATTAAGCCGTTGCTGGGCTTCTGACAGCTGGCATTATTGCCCGCTGATGCTATCCTTTGGCGCCTCCTTCCCCCTCGGCCTACCTCAAGATGTCCAGAGTCAGCTCTGCCGGACCACTCCCAGGCAGCTGGCCAATTTGTCTGTCTGTTGCGTAGGATGGCACCCTAGCTTGGAGGGAAAGGTCCCACCAGGTGTGAGTGTGGGGGATTACTGTAGCATTCTCAATGGTGTTTGATGGACTGATTCAGTACAAGGCAGGTTCATGGTTTCATGTGTCATTACCTGTCTGGCCCCACCCCCTGTGAAGCCCACAGAGATCGGTCTATCAAAGTCAGTATTGTGCCAGACTCCTGGTCAAGTTACTCTCAACAACACTCTCTTTGGCAGTGATACATTTATTGAGATAAATGCATGATCCAGAGTAGCACTTGTGTTAGGACTGGTGAATTTGGCGCACACCTGACTAGATAGAGGTAATACAAACATAGCCCTCTTCCCGTCCCCTAATCACACATCACAATTGTTCCACCTAGCTGTTGCCATCCCAACCTAATTGGGAAATATATGTTTCCGTTATGTAAAAGTGCAAGATGGCACCGAAAGTCTCAAGGACATCCCTCTGGGAAAGAGGGAGGTATGTCTTCAGGAAAAGTTACTGCCTCTACAAGCGAAAGATTCCCACTGACACATCAGTCACTCCCCTCCCCGCAGGAATGTCCCTCCCCCCAGCAAGTATGTCATATTGTCCACTCTGACTGACAGCATCTCTCCAGGGTCTTAAGTGGGGGGTCTGCTACTATCACCTATTACCTGATCCCATTAACTTGAGATGTTGGGGATTGAACCTGGGACCTTCTACATGCGAAGCAGATGCTCTACCACTGAGCCACCAGCCACTCCCTAGGCGTGAACCCACAGTCCCCACCCCCAATTCCAGCATCTGAACCACTGGGACAAGAGGGCAGGTTAAGCACATCTGGCACATTTGACTGGCAAACCCTATGAGTGCTGGATAACAAAGCCTTTACTGTATTTTGAGCAAGGTTATAGATAATATTACGCAGACTTGCCTCTTTACTATCATATAGTGGAGATGGGTCGTAAGAAAGAGCCATGAAGAGAAAAAGAATGTTTTCAGAGCACTTTGACATGATACAAGATCTTGCTGCGTTAACAACTTAATTTCTCTAAAGTGAAGCAAAGGAGCTTTTGCAAAGAGATCGAACTTCTTACAGGGATACACTTCCTTTTCATTGAAGGCACTCAGTTTGATTTATCTATCTGAGATGGAAATAATATTTGTCAAATAGTCCTGAACAGGCCAATAAATTCTTATGTTTTTTTGGATAGTAATGATGCACACAGAGAACATCTGGATAATAATATCCAATGGAGAAGGAATAAAAATTGAAACCTACCTGCAGAAGAGGAAAAGGATTTTTGATGGCTTCTCATGATAACAGCTTTATGGATGGAGCTGCCACTATCAGATCTGAAGCTATACATCGAATAGCCCATACAGAGGGACACAACTTAGAACAGAATTTTTAATTTGCATCTGAGCCAAGAAAAATGAAGACGGTTCTTAGTATTAATATCTCTCAAACCCTAGTGAAACTTAATTTACGAAGTGTCAAAAGTAAACAACATAGCATTACTTTCAACTTGATGCAGATGCTATTTTAATTACTGGTGCTTATGTAGGGAGCATCTGCCACTGTTAGTAACCCTTTAAGGCCCATTCTTGACCATGTCTTTTTTCAGAGGAAAATCCTATGGCGGAAGATCAGTTCCCCTGGGGAAAATGGCAGCTTAGAAGAAGGAGGAGGAGGAAGAGGAGGAGATTGGATTTATACCCTCACCCTTCACTTAGAGTCTCAGAGTGGCTTACAAACTCCTTTCCCTTACCCTCACCACATCAGACACCCTGTGGGGCTGAGAGAGCTCTTCCAAGGTCTGCCTTTGAGAGAACAGCTCTGAAGGAATGTGTGACTCACCCAAGGTCACGGCAGCAGCTGCATGTGGAGGAGTGGGGAATCAAACCTGGTTCTCCCAGATTAGAGTCCGCGCTCCTAACCACTACACCAAACCGTCTCTCTGTTGACTCTGTGGCATCATATTTGAAAAGTATGCAGACGGAGAGTGATTCAGCTAACCACACTTTATTCAGTCAGGAACAAGACACCTTGGCCGGCTCGCAGGCCGGCTTATATTCCCTCAGAATCCACCACCATAACATACCCCCACTTCCCGATAGGCTATTTACAGTAACCGAGAGGCCTATTGGCCTCACGGTCTTGGACCTAGCCCTCTGATTGGGCCGGGCTGGGATCCTACTGACCCATTGTCTTTAGGTGCGAAGCTTGAGGTTTTGTCCCTGGACAAGTCCGGACATGCCCGGCCCTGTCAGGGCTGGATACACCACAATATTCCTGTTGAACATCCTCCCTACCCCAAACTCTGCCCTCCTCATGCTCAATCACCAAATCTCCAGGAATTTTCCAACCTGGAGTTGGTAACCTCCAGCTGAAACCACGGCATTC
>NW_015169814.1:499217-505360 GCF_001447785.1 Gekko japonicus | reverse complement strand
ATTCCTACACCTTAACCAGCAAGCGCTTACAGGCCTAGTTAAAGAATCATCCTTAGGACACAGTTATTATCTCCCACCCCTTCTCCGGTTACTTGCCCCATTAAAGTTCTTGTTGCTGTTAAGTCCATGTCAGAGAAGTTGTGGGAAACCTCCAGGGCTGATGATAAAAGTGCTGGCTCTGACAGTGCCTTCAGCTCGTGTCTCAAATCTTACCTGAAGAGGCACACTACTAATTTCTGTTAATATTAAATTACGATTTGTGTCGAACTTTGGTCAACGTTGGGTGGGCTTTGTAGACTAGAATGATCCCAAAGACAATTTATCTACCATAAATGGCAGAAGTCCACAAAGGTATACTAAATTATGGTTGCCAGATGGAGTCTGGAGATCTCCTGAAGTTACTATTGATCTCCAGACTACAGAGATCAGTTCCTCTGGAGGAATGGCAGCTCTGGAGGGTGGGCTGTATGGAATCTGACCCCATTGAGGTCCCTCCCTTCTCATAACTCTAGTCTCTGCAAACTCCAGCTCCAAATCTCCAGGAATTTCCCAAGCCAGAGTTGGCAACCCCAGTCATTCATCAGAAGTGTTTGTGTGCAACAGAAGAAGGAGGAGGAGTTGGAGGAGAGAAGAGAAGAAGAGAAGAGATTGGATTTATACCCCGCTCTTCACTACCCAAGGGAGTCTCAGAGCGGCTTACAAACACCTTTCCCTTCCCCTCCCCACAACAGACACCCTGTGAGGTAGGTGGGGCTGAGAGAACTCTGACACAAACTGCTCTTTCAGGAACAGCTGTGCCAGAGCTTGTGACTGACCCAAGGTCACATCAGCAGGTGCAAGTGGAGGAGTGGGGAATCAAACCCGGTTCTCCCAGATTAGAGTCCGCACACTTAACCACTACACCAAACTGGCTTTATACCCCACTCTTCACTACCTGAAGGAGTCCTGGAGCAGTTTACAATCTCTTTCTCTTCCTCTCCCACAACAGACAGCCTCTGATGTATGTGGGGCTGAGAGAGCTCTCTCAAGAACTGCTCTTAAGAGAACAGCTTCTAGAGAACTGTGAGTAGCCCAAGGTCACCCAGCTGGCTTCATGTGGAGGAGTGATAAATCAAACCGGGTTCTCCAGATTAGAGTCCGCCACTCTTAACCGCTACACCAAGCTGAACTATTACCGGCTGTTGGTCTTAGAAGCACCAGGCCCTCAAGCCACTTAATAGTCTTGCAAAGCATTGGTTCACTTGCTGATGCTGCCAGCTGGTGGGCCAGTGCTCTGACAAGTCATTGAGCAGCTTAAGGGCCAGACGAAAAGTTCTTAAGGTCTTAGGGTTGCCAGGTCCTACCTGCCATCTGGTGGGGGCTCCTGGGTCTTTCCCAGGATCTTCTGCCATGTGCACAAAGCACACATGGAGCGATGACGTTACCCGGAAGTGACATCATCATGTCATGGATGTTGGGAGGTGACACTCTAGGATTTGGGCAAAACTCTATGGGGGTATTTGCCTTCAAAACCATAGCATTTGCCCAAAAACTAGACTGTCATCCCGACAAAGGTGATGCAATGATGTCATTTCTGGGTGACGCCATCACGTCAGGGACATCACCTGGAGATGTCCCTGTTTGGGGCTGGGGCTTCCCCTGCTGGTCAGCTGTCTGGCAGTGGATTAAAGCCCTGGAAAGCAGGGAAACCCTCGCTGGGACCTCGCGGCTGGGAACCCTATAAGGTCTGGATGTTCCTCCTTGGACAGAATTTGCCCAACTTCTGTTGCAAGAAAAAGAGGAGGAGGAGGAGATTGGACTTTTACCCCACCCTTCATTCAGAGCCTCAGAGTGGCTTTCCCTTCCTCTCCCCACAACAGACAGCCTCTGAGGTATGTGGGGCTGAGAGAGCTCTCTCAAGAACTGCTCAAGAGAACAGCTTCTAGAGAACTGTGACTAGCCCAAGGTCACCCAGCTGGCTTCATGCGGAGGAGTGGTAAATCAAACCGGGTTCTCCAGATTAGAGTCCGCCACTCTTAACCGCTACACCAAGCTGAACTATTACCGGCTGTTGGACTTTTATGGTGCGTCTTACCATAACTCCAACTCTTTCAGCCTTAAATAAGGTGGTGTCCTGGAGCTGTTTAGTACTCCTGAGGTAAACCACCCCCCAGCATTGAAAATTAGCATGTTAGGGAGAAGTAAGGGAGGGAAGGCCTGATCTCATCAGATCTTGGAAGCTAAGCAAGGTCAGTACTTGGAAGGGAGACTACCAAGGAAGAGTCTGCAGAGGAAGGCCCCTCTGCTTCTCACTTGCCTTGAAAGCCCCTTGCTGGGGTTGCCATAAGTCGGATGCAACTTGACAGCGCTTTACACACAGTCCTATTTGTAAGACTACCACTCAAGGAAGGAAAAAAATTATTTTGTTTAAAGTTAGTTTCATGTAAACCAGTTTGCTTAAGTTTCTGTTGCAGGAGAACAAGAGGGTCATGTGAACAAAGAAAATATCAACAGTGTCAGTAGGATGGGAGGGTGTGAGGGACCATCGAGCCAAAGAACCAGGTTGAAGTAGGGAGGAAAGTTAGAGAAAAGTCTGTGAGAGCTGGAATTTTCCACTGTTGAGTTTAGGCCTGCGCATGCTTGTTGACAACAGTATTAAAAGGGCGATTGAACATTGAAACTCTTCGAGATCTGCTTCTGCCATCTCCTGTGATCACAGAAGGATCATGCAATAATCCTAAATGCAGGTCTCTATGAGATGTTTCCTCAATACCACCTCCTGTTCTTGGTGGCACACCTGGAAAAAAATCTCTAGTGTTCCTTTTGGGTAAATACAGTAACAGCTGGTGAGCTGGCACCAGTCAACTGAGAGTTTACCAGAACATCCCAGAGGGAAAAATTGCCAAGAATCACACTGTCATAAGAATAATAAAATGTGGATTTCCTTCCAGGGGCACCTGCTATAATAAGAGTATTCAGAAGTCTCTAAATCTAACTGAAAATTCGTGATATGTTATATATGTGTGAGGTCTGAGGTGATTGGAACTTTATCCCATATTTTCTTTGATTGTGTGTTGACTGCCCTTTTGATAGATCTGGGGAAACAGCCAGTGATAGTTTTCAAGGTTTCCCCTTGTTTTTGTGTCTTTTCTATTTCACAAGTGTCAAACTCTTTTGTTATGAGGCCAGGATTTGACATAAACGTCACTTTATAGAGCCGGGCCATGTGTGCCGTAAAATGTCATGCTAAGTACCAGAGATACGAACTTTATAAAGGAGAGTACTTTGGAGTACTGTGTACAGTTCTGGTCACCACACCTCAAAAAGGATATTATAGCTTTGGGAAAAGTGCAGAAAAGGGCAACTCGAATGATAAAAGGGTTGGAACACTTTCCCTATGAAGAAAGGTTAAAGCGCTTGGGGCTCTTTAGCGTGGAGAAACGACGGCTGAGGGGGTGACATGATTGAGGTTTATAAGATGTGTGACAGAGTGTTGGACTGGATGGGCCATTGGCCTGATCCAACATTGGCTTCTCTTATGTTCATATGTTCTTAGAGGAGCTGGTAAGCTCCGAGTTGATGTGTCCTCACTGAAAGGTCCCATGAGCTGGGGGGAGTCAAGAGGAAAACCCGAATGGGCAGACTGGAGACCCAGTGGTGCAGCACTAGACAGACACCTCCTCGCTGCCTAGAGGGGGGCAAACCCCTTCTTCAGCCTGCTCCTGCCGCCAATGCTGTGAGCTGGGCCCCAGGGTAAAAACACAAAGTGGCTGGGTGTTGCAAGCTCCCTCCTGCCCCCAAGCCACCATCTAAGGATACTGGGAAGACAAGCTGAACTAAACCCCCCCATCTGTGGAAGCAGGGTGGTGGTGGTGGCTCAGGCGCAAGGCCATGTATATGGCGGGACCCAGGCCAAGCGAAGCCTGATAAGCCCACGATGCCCATGAGGCAGTGGCCACCTCCGGCCAAGGCTGCCAGGTATTCCATGGCAGAGTGATGCTTTGGGTTCAAGACAGAGATCATTGGCAAACTGTGTTGTCCCCATGTGGTAGCAGCCACCCCAAGCTGAAGGCTGCTGGATTGTCAGATAGGGGAGAGGGCACCGTGTACACAAGGCTCCGGGCCACCCAGTGGCCACTATAGCTGGAGATCACTGGTACTGCCCCCTCCATGAAGTGGCAGCCACCTATGGCTGAAGGCCACTGGGTGTTCCATGGGGGAAGGAGGCCCAGACACTGAGTTGCGTGCTCAGTAGCAGGACTAGGTAGGGTTGCCAGCCTCCAGGTGGGGCCTGGATATCTCCCGTATTTACAACTGATCTCCAGCTGACAGAGATAATCTCCCCTGGAGAAAATGGCTACTTTGAAGGGTGGACTCTGTGGCTTTGTACCATGCTGAGACCCCTGCCCTCCCCAAACCCCACCCTCTCCTGTATCTACCCCCAAAGTCTCCAGGTATTTTCCAACCCAGACTTGGCAACCCTCGGACTAGGACCCCGATGTGTGAAAGAAACTGCCAAAGAACAGCCCCCCATGGGCCAAAGCACAGCTTCAGCATGAGGGGGTGCAAACATGGTGGCAAATGCTGACCCCTGTGGCCATCCAGGACAGCATCCCCAGAGCTGTGGGCCAAGCGGAGCCCTTGGAACCCTGTGCTGGCATGAATGTAGCTGTGGCGGCTCCCGACTGCCCGTTGAGGCTGCCACTGAAGCAAAAGGGGTCTGCTTGACTGCTGCAGACGAGGTTGTTTTGAAGTGCTGAAGTGACAATCGGAGTGTCTCTGCTCACTCACTCCCCCCCCCCCAAGCAGCTTCCTGTTTCCTCCGGCCCACCAGTTGCTTGAGAGACTTGGACGGACCAGTTCTGGCACCCGGGCCTTATGTTTGACACCCCTGTGTTAGACGATCCTGACCCTTGTATTACTTAAAGGTAAAGGTAAAGGTTCCCTTGCTCGAAAGCCAGTCGAGTCCGACTCTAGGGTTGCGGTGCTCATCTCCGTTTCAAAGCCGAAGAGCCAGCGCTGTCCGAAGACGTTTCCGTGGTTGAACTGCTGAACTACTGACCTTCCACAGCCTGCAGTTCAGCGTCTTAACCACTTGAGCCACCGCAGCTCCATTTGTATTACTTAGGCTGTGGCTAAATTTTCTGGCAGCAGTGACTTCTGTGTGAGGGTGGAAATGGTAGAAGTAGAAAGGGCTGTCAAGTCATAGCCGAATTACGGTGACCCTGCAGGGTTTTCAAAACAAGTGACAGAGATGGCGTGCATTGCATAGCAGCCCTGGGCTTCCTTGGTGGTCTCCCTCCCAAGTACTAACCAGGGCTGACCCTGCTTAGCTTCCATCATCTGACACAATCCAGGGCAGGGAAGGAGTGGTAGGATACAGGCCAATATATATTTTAGGCAATATCGAATAGCAGAATAATATAAAAACATTAGCATTCCCATAAATGGGAAGTTAGCAGTCTCACAGTACACATTTCCAAGAAATAAATCTTGGGAACAGAGGGTGTGGTTATAAGTAGGGATGCCATTCCCCAGTTGGGGGCGGGGGGGGTGTCCCCTGATTTTCGGACCTCTTCCCCGCTGCTGGCTAGCTGGCCAGTGGAGGGAAATCCCACCCCCAAACACAATGTAACGATGTCACATGGAAGTGATGTCATCATGTTGGCGACGCTGTGCAGCGACACTCTGTGCTTTTTTGGCAAAACTCTATGGTAACCATAGAGAGCGCCAAAGACTCATTTTCTGGTATAATAAAGGAGAAAAATATTGGACCTGTTAATCACTTTAATATTTTACTGCTTGGATTTGGGGTGGCTGTTCCTGCAAAGCTCTCTCTGCCTTTGTTATATTCGGGTCCTTATTGCTAAATAAATATCCTATCTTATGAGAAGTTATGCATGCTTATGGCATCCAGTTAACCCTTTTTGCTGGAGTGGCAGAAAGTCACCATAATAATCTTCCCTGCTTAGCTTTTGAGATCTGTAGCAGCCTGAGCTGCAGTGTTAGAAGAGTCTTGAGAATGACAGGAGCCAGGCCCATAGCTAAGATGGGGCCCACGGGGCCCGGCCCCCTTGTGTTTCTTCTGGGCCCCCTCCCTCTGGGGCTGCCCCCAAAGTGCTCCAACTTACCACCTGCACTGTACTTCCATTTAATTAGCTGGC
>NW_015169814.1:491536-498559 GCF_001447785.1 Gekko japonicus | reverse complement strand
GGACAGATTCTGAGTGACACACCAGGGCGCCAACCAATTCCAGAGCGTGTGGAATGTTCTAGAGAAGTGCCACCACCATTCAGCTTTTATTTATAAGGGAGATAGTTATAAACAGAACACATTAATTTATAATTTGTTTCTAAGCTTTTGAGATCTGGCAAGATCAGACTAGCCTGGGCCATCCAGGTCAAGGCAAGAGACCAACGGAGGTGACTTGCCATTGCATATCTCTGTGTAGCAACCCTGGACCTCCTTGGTGGTCTCCCATTCAAGTACTCACCAGGGCTGACTCTGTTTCACTCCAAAGATCAGGCAGGCTAGCCTGGGCCATCCAGGTCAGGGTGAGGATGGAAATAGTGAATGGTCTTTGTAAGATTAGTTCTGTCCAAGATTGCTGGGTCACTGGATTGTTAAATAAAGAAAAGAACTCGAAGATTCATATTTTTCTTATTGTGAATTAGAGAACTCACATTCTGGAGACTTGAATCTCATCCTGTCTGGAACTTTGACTTGTTAAATGTATTTTTTACTAAACTGTTCTACACCAATGCATCGCATATGGGGGAATTTCTAAATGCTTCCCAAATGCAAAAGCACATGTTTAATAGGGCTGTGTCATGTCCAAATCCCCAGATGCCTCAGTGAGTGACCACAAGGCAGGGTATTATTATGCCAAATACACTGATTTGCATATGCTTTGTGGTTTTTTAGGTGGTATGTACTGGATGCAGGATCCTTGGCTCAGAATTTGGGCTTATTTATCTACTGTTTTATCAGTCCCGCCTCAAGCCAAACAGGTGGTCCATCAGCTGGGACTGAAGGCTTGTATATGACAGGAAAGTTGCTGGATTCCTAATTGTCTTCCAACTTTGCAGAAAACCTCAGCTGCTCTAAAGGAGGAGGAACTTTTAAGCAGAACCATAGTTCAGTAGCAGAGCTTTGAATGTTCTTGGCAGGAATATGCTGTCCAAGCGTTTTCTAATCAAGATAGGATCTGAGCGAGGGCTATTTGTAAATGCTTTGAATCCAACAGGAGTTATTCCCGGTGTTTGGAAGCGGTTGGAAACTATCTAATCTGACACTCATTCTGACATCTCACTGTCTGGTTTCAGTTTTGTGAGCTGTGGGTGGTGGAAGAAGCCATTGAAGTAGAGAGGGCTTAACAGGGCTGTTATCCCACCAAGTAGGATCATCTCACTTGATGTTTCTGCATAGGACACCTTCCTGCCAATCATTGCACCAACTCAGTAGCACTTGGAAAATTTCCTGATTCCCCATGTTTTCATGAGCAGGTTTGTTCTCTGGGCTCCACCTGTCCTATCACATTCCATCTCTACACAGTCCGGGAAACTGGACTGTTCAAACGGCTCTGTTTCCCTCACTTGTGTTCCCTCAGGCTTGTCATCCCTTCAGTCCGTTCCTGGTTTCAGCTCCTTCACACATGCAGTTGCCTTCCATTGGCTGCTTTTGGTGAATATGTAATATGATCTACGCTGAACACTCTTTGCCCACGGCCCCCCAGAACCTGGAACTGGTCCTGATTCTGGGCTTTTCTCTCTTTTTTCATCCTGTAAGATAAAGGGTAAAGGTTTCCCTTGCTCGAAAGCCACTCGAATCCGACTCTAGGGATGCAGTGCTCATCTCTGTTTCCAAGCCGAAGAGCCAGCGCTGTCCAAAGACATTTCTGTGGTCATGTGGCCGGCATGACTAGATGCCAAGGTGCATGGAACGCTGTTACCTTCCCACCGAAGCGGTACCTATTTATCTACTTGCAATTTCATGCTTTTGAACTGCTAGGTTGGCAGGAGCTGGGACCAGAGACGGGAGCTCACTCCATCTTGCGGCACTCGCGTCTTGAACTGCTGAACTATCGACCTTTCAGTCTGCAGTTCAGTGTCTTAACCACTTGAGCCACCGAGATGCCTTAATATCCTGTCCTCTCCTTCAACTATCCCCTCCTGCCCCCATACATTGAAACCCTTGAAATTCTGGAATTAAATCAGACTCCTTTTCTCCTGCTGCAGGAGTGTAAAGCAAGTGGGATAAAGTAAGCTCTATAAAACTGATTAATAATGATAATGTGCAACATCATTGTTAATTATAAAAGTGACCCCTGAAGGCACTTGCTGTTGATGATGCAACTGTAGAATGATTATCCGGATGCTAATAGAGGGCTGTCGATGTGTTACAATCCATTTTAGATCAAGAAGGGGGCATTCTCATTGTGATTTGCCTTTCTACTCGTTTGCATCATGGAGTTAAAAATTGCAAGGGGGCTGTAATTATTGATGTATTTAGTGTTCAGTTCCTTACAAAGGCAGCTTATGTACTCCATGGTTGCTGCCCTTCAAGTGTTTTGTAGTGTTTGATGGCAACATGAAAGACGTTCCTGAGGAATACCCAATATGAGGTTGCATTTTAGAAGGGTGAGCAGCATATTTGGACTGAATTTCCTGCCCAACTGCATTCTTTGACCGCACCAAAAATCTCAGGTCTTCTCGACTCAACATACTGAATTGGACTCTTCTAACCCAAGGGTCCCCAATCGTTTTGAGCTTGTGTGCACCTTTGGAATTCTGACACACCATGGTGGGCACAGCCACAAAATGGCCGCCACAGAAAGCAGAGCCAGCCGCCAAAATGGCCGCCACAACTTACCTTCAGTCACACAGTGAAGATCCCTGTGCTATGATGGCAGCTGCTGCCAGAGCAATGCTGTTAAAAATTTGCACAGCCAATCAACACTCCAACAGCCAATTAGAAGCTTTGCTAGCCATAAGCCCCACCTGGCCCCATTCACATTCTAAAAATGCTTGGGGAGGCAGGAAAGGTGTTGGTGGGCACCAGGGTGCCCCCAGGGACCGCCTTGGGAACCCTTGCTCTAAACTATAAGTCTGATTCTTCTTCCTACCATTGCCTTCTTTCTCCAACGTGCCGCCGTAGAAGAAAGTTTCCTAAAACAAACTGCGACTTGCTTGTGTAAAACAAACCTGGAGTCTGGGCGCATGCCATTGCAACGGCCTTCTTTTAGTTACAGAATTCAACCCTCTGTTGGCTGGACAGTATGGATTTCTGGGGAACAGACAGCCACCCAACTGATGATGGATGAGAAGAAAGCAGTAAGAAACCAAGTGTCCCGATCCAGGGGTCGCGGGCCAGGAAGACCGCCCCCTGGGGGCCCCCACAGAACCGGCAAAGCCCCCACAACTCACCTCACTGTGGGAAATGGCACACAACGATCCCGCCCGGGGGAAGGGGGAGGCGAATCCCCCATCGACATTCCAGGCCGGAAGAGCCCCACAGAACCGGCAAAAACCCTGGAGCAGCCGGCAAGAAGAGGTGCGGAGCAGCAGCAGGGAGCCGAATGAGCCGGGAACGGGCGCCCAAACCAAGATGAGGCCACCGGACAGTGGCCGCGGCGGCGACAGCACATCTTCCCCGGAAATGCCCGAAGAGGGGCATGGTCTGGGCCAGGGAGCAGAGGGTCGGTCCCGGGAGTGCGGCGGAAGGATAAAAGGGAGGGGAACAAGAGGGGCCAGGGAGGAAATGTATGGAGGAGAACCAGAGAAGCAGAGAGAGAGCGAGAACAGAGAGAGAGAGAGAGGGAAGCCCAGCAGACCTTCTCCCCGTATGGACAGAGGGACACTCGGGGTGAAGCTGTTAGCCGTCACACTAACGGCCCAAACGACTCGCTTATGCAAGCAGGATCTTGTTTACGTGTTTCCCTGCATGTATCGGGAAAAGTTTGTCTCTTGACAAAAGGAAGAACCAGATGCACTTTGTAAATTTAAAAGGTTTTATTTTGAACATAGTATTAATTAACAGTTCTAGCGAAGGTTACATTCTATGCAGCTTTGGTAATCTTTGCCTATTACAATTTGATTCTAAAAGTCAAGGCATGATTTCTCACCACGGATGTTGACCTCCAATGGAGCTGCTTCTGTTTCTATGAAAACTGGAGCTTGGAGCGAGAGTTGTCTGCCTTCTCTGGACCACCCCCTATGATATCAACTACACTAGCTTATATCCTCTTTCAATTCTGTTTACCCATCTTCTGCTGACCAATCAGAAGTGCTTGGCATTTAGATTGTTTTTCTAATCAGTTGAGGACAGCTGGGTTTGGTCACCTTAACGATCCGGGGTTTTCCATCGACGGCCTTTTCCTGTTATTGCCTCTTCTTGGGTCAGCTTGACCTGACATATGTCTTATGTAAGGCTATTGTGTAAACTTCCCCTCCCTTATTTGGTCTTTATCAGCTCCGGCAATTAGCTCTCTAAAACCTCGTCCTGGAAAGTCCCGTGTCTTCCTATCCATAAACCCTGTCCCTTCAATCAATATATGTGATTTGTATACAATGTGCATAAATCATAAACCTGTTACGGACTATATGTAGCTGTATATATATATACTAGCAGTAAAGCCCGTTGTGAAAGCAATACAACGAGATCTAGAAAGAGGCTCTGGGGCAGTGCTCTGGCTTTGGGCAAACAGTGTCAATTTGCTGTGGTCACCTCAGCAGGGTATAATGACAGAGTCCACTGTTTTCTCCAGAGGAACTGATCTCTGCTACCTGAAGAGCAGTTGTAATTGTGAGTAATCTGTAGCCCTCACCTGGAAATCGGCAGCAATTGTTACCCAGGACAAAATGGCTGGTTTGGAGGGTGTAGTCTATGGCATTCTACCTGTCTGAGGTCCCACCCCTCTGCAAACCCCACCCTCTCCAGGCTCCACCCCTCAAATCCCCAGGAATTTGTCAGCATGTAGTTGGCAACCCCATCTCCTTCCCAGCTAGCCACCAACCTACCATTATCTGCCCCTTTGACTTCAGCTGACTTCTGCCCTCCCTTCTGCAGAGCAGTTGTAATACTGAGTGCTCTCCAGCCCTCACCTGGAGATTGGCAACAATGGTTCCCTATGTGAGACTGACTGGTTTGGAGGGTGGAGTCTATGGCAGTGTACCTGTCTGAGGTCCCACCCCTCCTCAAACCTCACCCTCTTCAGGCTCCATCCCTCAAATCTCCAGGAATTTCCCATCTGGAGTTGGCAACCCTATCAGGATTGGCCCCAATGTGTTTTCTCCCAAAGGCCAAAGTAGGTGACAGGACCAAGCTTAGTTGCCTACCAACAGGCACTGAGGGGAATGTAGGGTTGCCAGCTCTAAGGAGGGAAATACCTGGAGGTTTGGGGGGTGGATTCTGTAGAGGGCCGGGCGACGGAGGCATCGGCCTTCTGTCGCCCGCCTTGCCCCCTGTGGAATGGAGTGAAGTCCAATCAGCTTCCATATGCAAATGACCTTGGAACGCTGGGCGGGACTGCACAAAGCAGCCAGTCAACCCAGCCAATGTCTTCTGAGTGGCAGTTCTTCCGGCCTAACACTAAGGAGGCCAAATTTAGAATGTTGCGAAATAGAACGTTGCTATTCAATTATTATAAGGGAGAGATGACCTTTAAATGAAGAAAAGAAAAAAAAAAGATTTCTTCTATCTGACATGAGAACATTAACTCAACATTAAGAACATAAGAGAAGCCAATTAAAAGGGAGGGGAACAGGAGGGGCCGGGGAGGAAATGTATGGAGGAGAACCAGAGGAGCAGAGAGAGAGCGAGAACGGAGAGAGAGAGAGGGAAGCCCAGCAGACCTTCTCCCCGTATGGACAGAGGGACACTCGGGGTGAAGCTTAACCCTGTCCCCTGTCAGTCTGAGGCCTCTCAACTCCCTCCCCTTTTGATTCTGCCAACACCTGGTACGACCGCCTTGCCTGGAGCCCAGCCAAGTCCCCCGATGCCACGGCCACTGGGGGCTCTTCACCGGAGGTCCAGGAGCGGCACGACACCAAGTAGGCATAGTGAGGTTTGAGTGTGAGGTCTGATCCCGGGCAGCATATGGGGAGAATGAACTGTAAAAGGAAAGCAATTGAAGAGTGATGACATTTGGCATAATTGCACTTTCCCTGCTAACTATTGTGCTGTCATAACTAGCACAGTTTATGCAGCAAGGGAAGGTATTAAAGAGAAATGGTGTTGATTCTAGGGAACATTGTGGCCTTTCTGAGAGAGAGAACATGCAAAGTGGCTGTATTATGGTGGTTCACACTTGCACGTTTGTTCATGGTAAGAGTATTTTCGGGCACCACAGATTAACCACCATGAAGAGAACTTTCGCAGTATCTAGTATCAACAATATGGAGACATGTCTATTTGGAAGTCATTGAGGTATCTGGATGTGTATGTTTCCCATTCCTGCCCTAGCGGTACCAGTCTTCTGTGACTTTTCTTGAGAAGTGTAAAATAGAACTCAACTTGCGTGGTGGAGTTGGTGGGAAAATGCACTTTGTTCCAATAGATCATTTGTTGTCTAGGAATGAGCTCAAGAGCGTGCAGTAGAAGCTGGCTTTGCATGAAGCACCTTAGCTGGTACCTATAATATTCAGAAACTGCCTTCCATACCCCAGAGCAGGTTTTTCAACCATTTAAAAACTCAATAAATGTACATCTGACACTTTGAAAAATCAAAAAGTGGATGGCCAGCTTGAAGTGTTGGGGAGCAGGCAAGTAAGACAGCTGAATCAAAATCTGCATAGCTCTGCCTCTCATTTGCATTGCAAGTGTGGGAGAGAGATGGGGAAATTTTGCTGTGACTTGTTTTCTTAGACGTTTTACACAGCCTTAAAGTTACAGAGACTCATAAGAACATTAAGAACATGAGAAGCCATGTTGGATCAGCACTTTTTAGTAATTCATTTGCATACTGTCTTTCTTGCATTACGGAACTCTGCCTTACTGTAGCCACAAGGTCTTCTATTGTAACACTGACCAGACCCTAGGATTACCAACCTCCAGGTGGTAAGAGCGAGTCTGATGTAGCGGTTAAGAGCACAGACTCTAATCTGGGAGAACCGGGGTTAAGAGCACAGACTCTAATCTGGGATTCCCCGCCCCTCCACATGCAGCTGCTGGTGTGACCTTGGGTCAGTCATAAATTCTTTCACAGCTGTTCTCTCAAAGGCAGTTCTCAAGAGAGCT
>NW_015169814.1:479663-491381 GCF_001447785.1 Gekko japonicus | reverse complement strand
TGTAAAAAAAAAAAAACCCAGGTGCCATCAGGAGGCCTGCCACCAGGGCCAGGAGTCCAGAAGCCCACCAACTGTGGCTCCTTCCAGGCACCAAGAAGACAGAGCATCACTGCCCCAGATAGAGTGCTCCATCTGTACCTTGTGGTTGCTGATGGACCTCTGCTCCAGATGTTTATCCATTCCCTTCTTGAGGCTGTCTATGCTTGTAGCTGCCACCACTTCCTGCTAGGGATGACAACCTCAAGGTGGGACCTGGGGATCCTCTGGAGTTACAGCTCATCTCTAGATTACAGAGATCAGTTCTCCAGGAGAAAATGGATGCTTCAGAGGGTGGACTCTGCGGCATTGTCCCCCACTCAGGTCCCTGTCCTCCCCAGGCGCCATCTCTGAATCTTCAGGAGTATCGCAACCTGGATCTGGCAACTTTACTTCCCGCAGCAGTGAATCCCACATGTTCATTAGCCTCGGAGTGAAGAAGTACTTCCCATTATCTGCTCTGCTCATTAATTTCATTGAGTGCCCACGAGAAAGAGAGAAAAGTATTTCTTTCTCTACCTTCTCTGTTCCCCACGCATAATTCTGTTTCTGTAAACCTCTATCGTGTCATCCCTTAGCCATCATTTCTCCAGATAATGCTCCAGATAATACAGTCCCAAGCTTCCATAAGAACATAAGAACATAAGAGATGCCAATGTTGGATCAGGCCAAAGGCCCATCCAGTCCAACACTCTGTATCACACAGTGGCCAGAAATACCAGTGCCATCAGGAGGTCCACCAGTGGGGCCAGGACATTAGAAGCCCTCCCACTGTTGACCCCCCCGAGCATCACTTGCCCCAGAGTCCCTATCTATACCTTGTGGCTAATAGCCACTGATGGACCTCTGCTCCACATGCTTATCTAATTCCCTTTTGAAGCCGTCCATGCTTGTAGCCGCCACCACTTCCTGTGGCAGTGAATTCCAAGTGTTAATCACTCTTCCGACCATACTCAGGAGCCAGTAGTTGTAGCACAGTTCTAGTAATTGCCTACATATAAAACAAAACTTGTGCTCGCCTTAAAGCTGTGGTGAGACCAGAACAATGAGGGACTTTGGCCTCCTATGACTGACTGAGGTTTACTTTAAAATGGCTGTTGCCATCGCCAACCTTGCTTTCCCCGGTCCATCTGACAGAACACCTGTTTCACTTTAGGCAGGGCTGGTAACTCACGGGGAGTAAATGAACGACTCACATTCTGAGCCAAGCAAGCCCATATTCCATGCTCAATAAATGCTACTTCCATACAAAGCCTATGCAGATCAGTGTATTTGGCTCAGTGTTGGTCTGCTATTGTTCTTGTGAGTCAAGTACTTGATTTTTAAAAAAGAATTTTTAGAAACCACAGTGCTCAGAGGTCTTGATTTAGATGTCAACGTTATAAAGTACTGAGGAGTTTTCTTTCTGTCGCCTTGAAAAATGTGCAACAGGTTTGATCAGATTTCTGAATCTGACTTTAGGCCTGGCTTTGGGACAGAGTTTGCTTTAGTTGCTCTGTCGGATGATCTTCTTTGTGGCTAGATAAGAGAAGGGCATTTCTCAAGATCTCTGAGCTGCTTATGGTGCAGTAAAGCACTTAATTGTGCTGAGAGCCCCGAGTTGCTGCATGACGGAGTGAGCTCCTGTCTCTAGTTCCAGCTCCTGCCAACCTAGCAGTTCGAAAGCAAGAAATTGCAAGTAGACAAATAGGTACCACTTCAGTGGGAAGGTAACAGCATTCCGTGCGCCTTGGTGTTTAGTCATGCCGGCCACATGACCACAGAAATGTCTTCGGACAGCGCTGGCTCTTCAGCTTTGAAACGGAGACGAGCACCGCAATCCTAGAGTCAGATTCAACTGGCTTTCGAGCAAGGGAAGCTTTACCTTTTTTAGGGACAGCGTTTGCTTTAGTTGCTCTGTCGAATGATCTTCTTTGTGGTTAGATAAGAGAAGGGCGTTTCTCGAGATCTCTGAGCGGCTTATGGTGCAGTAAAGCACTTAATTGTGCTGAGAGCCTTTGAGACCAGACTCACCTTGAAAGGTACTGTGTGAGACTGGTTGAGCTGACACAGAAAATTGTGCTTCCTGACTCAGAGTTAAAGCACGGGATGGCAGAGGGTTCGATCCTTTTACCATTGTTGCTGAACCTGTACGTTGGTGGTGCAAAGTGCCGTCAAGTCGCAGCTGACTGGTGCCAACCCCATACGGTTTTCAAGGCAAGAGACGTTCAGAGATGGTTTGCCATGGCCTGCCTCTGCAAAGCAACCCTAGCATTTTTTTTTACAATGATGTAGGTTTGGTGTACATTTCAAGTTATAAGCAAAGATATCAAGGTGACATTTATAACACTGTGAACAATCAATTGTATTTGTAAGATTTGTCTATAGTTCTATTATGACATTATAACATTTTAAAACTGTAAATCAGGGTAAATGCAAAAATTAAAAAACCCTGCTATAATTTTTTTAAGGAAGGCCGAGCGCCGAAGAATAGATTCTTTTGAACTATGGTGCTGGAGAAAACTCTTGAAAGTCCCTTGGACTGCAAGAAGATCAAATCAGTCAATCCTAAAAGAAATCAACCGCAGAAGACAGGCAGGCTTGTCCATGGGGTCGCGAAGAGTCGGACTTGACTGTGCGACTGAACAACAAAAATATTTTTTTTGTATCTATAAGGTATTGAAGAAGTAGGCACTGTAGTATTGTCAAGTGAAGCCTCAATGAAAGGAAGCCATTTAGAGTAGAATTGAGACTATGATTTTATACATTGTTGGGAGGAATGGAGGTTGTAATTTTCTCCATAGTCCATGGGGTCGCGAAGAGTCGGACTTGACTGTGCGACTGAACAACAAAAATATTTTTTTTGTATCTATAAGGTATTGAAGAAGTAGGCACTGTAGTATTGTCAAGTGAAGCCTCAATGAAAGGAAGCCATTTAGAGTAGAATTGAGACTATGATTTTATACATTGTTGGGAGGAATGGAGGTTGTAATTTTCTCCATAGTGTAAAACTCCCAGACTTTGACATACCATTGATGTAGCATGAGAGTATTAGAACTTTTCCAGTTGCTTGTGATAACTGATTTTGCAGCCATTAACAATGTTGAGATAAGTTCCCTGCTTATCTTTGGAACGTCCATGTTTTGCCAGAGGTCTAGTAGTATTAGGTCCGGTGATGAAGGTAAGTCTATGTTTGTAATTGATTTAATAGATTGTATGCAGATACTAACCAGGGCCAAACCTACTTAGCTTCTGAAATCTGACGAGGTCGGGCTAGCCGTGGCCATCCAGGTCAGGACAACTTGTACATTATACTTTAGAATGAGATCATCCAAAGGTTTTTGAACAATTGCTTAGAGTGACTGGCTCCTTAAATGGACTTCTATTATTGAGTATTGCTGGTGAATCTTGATGTTATTTAGACTGCTTGAGATATGCTCATTTCCTAGCCCAGAGAGTTATGCTATACCCATGAATAAACATTATTTTTGGCTTCATATTCTCTGGATCTTGGTGTTTCTTACATGCTTGTGGAGGCAGCTTGCTACTTAGTGACAGATCCCTTAATACTGCTGTGTGGGTCACTGCCAAGGTGTAATTAAACTCCTGGGACTAAGATATGGTAGAAGGAAGATATCTTTCTTACATACATGCTGTTTTAGTGTGGGTTTGGGATTCGGTTGGAAAATCAGCCAAATCCAGACTCAACTGGTTAATACATGGAAACTGAGCCACATCCATACCCAGGTGGCTAGAATTCCTGTCTACTAATTGTCATAGACCAGAGCACTGATATCTTTCTAATCAACTGAAGAAGCTGAAGACATAGATGAGGAAGGAGATTGAGCTCCTGGGACCATCCCTGAAGGAATAAACCAAAACGCTTCCCGTAGGAGCCCCAAGAGACAAGGTCAGCTCTGTCACCCTAGGATACAGGACAAGTGTGGGCAGTCATTTTATAGAAATATTGATTTCTACAAGTCTCATGCCTTCTCCTGTGATGACATTCTATGTCTCTATTTCCTGTGCAGGCCAAATGGTCCAGGGCAGACCAGATGGCCTGAACAACCTCAATAGCCATGCCATATAACCACACATTCTTTCACACCTCTAAGTGGAAGAGCTAGACTTCAAGGTGCCTGCTTTAAGGCTACATGGGCCATGTCACGTACATCATGGAGAAGCTGGAAGTTGGGTCACCTGACTGCAGGCGTGGTCTCCAAACTTGTAGCCTATCCCCACACGTAGCCATGACAACCAAAAATTGAGCACATCCCCTGTCTGCTCCTGGTTGGCTGATGGCTACAGCTGATCATGACTGGAATTGGGGTTTAATTGTTTGATCCCAATGAGAGAGAGAGCTCTCTGATCACTGATCTCTGCCCTCTGTTCTCTGTTCCTGCTCTATCTGCTTGTTTACTGCACCCTGAAATGCTGTCCTGGAGAAAAAGGACTGCTTTGTGAGCTGTAGCACATGGTGTGCAAAGATGGGATTCCTCTTCAAAATTCCTTGGTATCTAATTGGACTGCATGACTTGGACTCTCTTGGACTGATGGATTCCTGAATTTTGGTAACTATGAATCATTACTGTTTAGTTAAGGCAAACAGCCCTAGCCTTTCTTGTTTTGAAATCTTTCATAGTTTACTTGCAATGCTCTGGACTGAATAAAAATTATTCTTATTTCTAACTTGTCCTTGATGTTGTAACTGGGATTCCAAGTCTATTTCCTGTGCCTAACTGACCACAAGCTACCATAGAGCATTCAGTGTGCCTCTCTGGGAATGAGGTGCTAATGTGTTAAGCCCTAGATGCCAACTGAGATTTTGAACCTCTAATCTCAGGTTGGGAGGGGGATTATTGTAGAGGTTCTGGTGGCATATTGTTCTGAACCCAGAGAGGGTAGCCTACCTCTGTGGGTTGTTGTTTATGTACTGCACAAGTTCAGAATTCCCTCTCATCCCTGGACGGGCGTGGGTGGGCTATCCTGTACAGTCATGACCTTGTATAGAAACAGATACTGAGAAAACAGTTGTGAAAGTCTGACACAGAAATCAAAGTAGTCAACAAGACCTACAAGTTTTTCCCCCTATATGTTGCTACTAATAAACACTACCTAACAACAATAAACAGATTCCATCAAATCATAAGAAAGTCCTTGCATAAGAATAAATCAATGCCGTCTCCAGATTTTATAACAACATTTCAGGAACCGGATCTTCCTCAGGAAATATTCTATATATTAGTGCAAGAGCTTTCATGATCATATGGTGCTATCACAAAACCAGGAACAATAAAATAGTTTTCTAAATTTGAAGAGAGAAACCCGGTTATATAATAAACGTACCCCTGAAGCACCTGACAGACTGCGACCTGAAGAAGCTGAGGGAAACGACCGGGGTCCATCGTTGCAGGACTGTAAATCAATGTATTGCCTTAATGTGCTGCTTTAATATGAATGAATTATTGTCCACAAATTAGACAATTTTTGTAAACCTTGTATAAACAGCTTTCTTTCCTTTAAGAAGAACTGGAAGAGTAATTCTTACTCTTGAGTAAAATATTTACAGTGTAACAGTCTTGGAACTGTTTTTGTTGCCTACTACAACTTATCAATCACTGTATTTCCGTTGTTTGTTACTTATCACCCACCTGGAGGTTGGCAACCCCAGCCTTTAGTCTTTGCTGGAAGAACACCTGAGCTCTCTGTGAGGGAGGCAGGGGTGACCGAGAGAGACAAAAGTGCTATCCTTGGGGTTTCCTCAAGGAAGCTGAGGGAACTAAACTGGTATAAAACTGAAATCAGTCTGTTGTATTCGGGGGTCATTTCCTGCAGGAGCGCACAGGAGCGGAGCTCTGGCAGTAAGGAGCCCAGGGGGTGGGCACATGCAAAAAGCCCCGCCCCCTGCTCCCAGCAGCCCTCAGTTGGGAGCCCAGCAGCCAGGTAAGTTGCAGAGCTCCCCCCCCAGCCTGCCTTCAGGTACAAGCTCTCCCTCCTCTGTGAGGGCAGATTTGCGGCCCCCCAATAGCTAGCAATCCAAAACAGTCCAGTGGAGCCTGAGCGGTGGGTGTTGCCTTCTGACACACTTCCTGTGATGTCAGGGGGTGTGGCATGTTCAAATAAGTTATGCTAATGAGTTATGCTAATGAGCTCCTGCACCTCTTTTTCTACGAAATGACCCCTGGTTGTATTGATATTCCTTTCCCTAAGTGCTATGTGGACAGTTGATAAGTCTCTTAATTCTAGGGTTGCCAGCTCCGGGTTGGGAAATACCTGGAGATTTTGGGGGTGGAGCCTGAGATGGGCGGAGTTTGGGGAGGGGAAGGGCTTCAGTGGGGGTATAATGCCACAGAGTCCACCATCTAAAGTGGCCAATTTCTCCAGGTGAACTGATCTCTGTCACTTGGAGACCAGTTGTAATAGCGGGAGATCTCCAGCTGCTACCTGGAGGTTGTCAACCCAACTTAATTCCTTACTCCATGTTATTTGTCAGTAAGCTACCATTGTTTATAGTGGCCTCTGTGGAACTATGCAAAGGGTGATTTATCAGCCCGTGCAGTCCCCCTTTCTTAAAAGTGGTAAGCAGTGAATTCGGAAAATGCATATAGTTCTTACCGTTTTCCATAAGCCCGACGTAAACTCCTATTAGGATATGTTTCTCCCTTGCTAGGTGTAGCCTGAAGCCTTGAAAAGCCAGCTAGATGTGATGTGTTTCAAACTGACAATGTGAACAGCCAGGCTTGCAGGCGTCTTTATTTGGTGTCACTCTGAATCATATGCCACACAGAGGTTTTCCACCGCTCCAAAGAATTTCATCCTTCTGTGCACAGTAATTGCAGTTTCAAAAGTCGCAGTGCCCAGAGAATCTGGATGATTGAAAACAGGGCGTCTCTTAGATCCGTTAGTGACATGACTAAAGATGTCTGAGAGCCAAAGTTTTTCAAAGATCAGGAGATATTACCTCTTGGTGCGTTGATTCAATTTCATGAGGCCCCTGACATCTCTGGGGCAGTTCAGTTTCTTGGATTTGTGAGATAAAAGTTTATAAATGAAGAAGAAGAAAAATAAGAGGAGGAGGAAGAGGAGGAGATTGGATTTATACCCCACCCTTCACTTGGACTCTCAGAGCAGCTTACAATCTCCTTTCCCTTCCCTTCCCCTCCCCACAACAGACACCCTGTGAGGTGGGTGGGGCTGAGAGAGCTCTTTTGAGAACTGCCCTTGAGAGAACAGCTCTGAAAGAACTTGTGACTGACCCAAGGTCACACCAGCAGCTGCATGTGGAGGAGTGGGGAATCAAACCTAGTTCTCCCAGATTAGAGTCCGCGCTCTTAACCACTACACCAAACTGACTCTCCATTTGTCCTTCCACAAATCTCCACAAAAGAATGTATGTGCAATTTATTTAGCTATTCTTTTCCTTACATGTTGTCCTCAGAGCTGCTAGTATGACCATGTCTGTCATGACCTACAGTTCATCAGGTGTCAGTTTGGTCCTCCTGACTATTTCAACTTTATTTTAAAAAGCACTTTAACTGTAAGTACTTTCAAAAATAGCTGTACTTTGGCGGCGGCGGCGGCAAGTGCCACTGAGTCGCAGCTGAGGGTTTTTCAAGGTACGAGACGTTTGGAGTTGGGTGAAAATGTGCTGTGCTCTTCACTGCCTTTAAAGAAGGGAGAATTTTTCTCTATCTGCGAAAGATTTGGTAGTGTGATCCCATGGGGGAAGAGTGCACATCTCAAATAAAGTGAGTCCCATAGAGCCTTAGAAGCGCACGGGATTTTCAGGCTATAACCTTTCGCGAGTCAAAGTTTCCTCCCTCAGATCCTGATGAAAATCTGCCGAAGGGAGCTTTGAGTCTCAAAAGCTCATACCTCGAAAATCTTGTGGGTCTCTAATAGGGTTCCCAACCCCCCAATGGGGGTGGGGGTCCCCTGATTTCGGGGGTTCCAATCCCCCAGCAGCCAAATGGCTGGTGGGGGAGCCCTACCTTGAAGACCTCCAATGTTTCCAACTTGCCAGGCGCAATGACGTCGGCCGGAGGTGACATCATCACCCCAGGCACATCGTGCGGGGGATGCTCTAGCATTTGGCTAAAAACTCTATGGTGACCATAGTGGTTTTTTACCCAAATGCTAGAGCACCCCCCACACAACATGCCTGGTGTGATGATGTCACTTCTGGGTGATGTCATCATGGCACATGCGCAAAGCGTGCACACCGAAAGACTCTGGGAGCTGGGCTAGAGCCCCCCACTGGGACACAGGTAAGACCTGGCAACCCTAGACTCTCAGGTGCTCCTGGGCTCGAATCTAGGTGCTCTACCGCAGGCCAACGTGGCTGCACTCTGAGACTTTCAACATATTTCATCCTAATTTTCAGGAGAACAAGGGAGTTTAGTGGAAATATATTTTACCCTGAAATGCTTAGACATGGAAAGAAGGACGGAGAAACACAATCAGTACACCTGTGATAACTAGAAGAATGGAAATGAATAGAAATATTAAAGGATAAAACAAACTGTATAGAAAAATTGCTTTCTGCTTTCTATATCCACGTGCCTTCTCCAGTGACGTCTTTTGATAACAAGCTGTGCCTTGTTTCTTGTTGCAAGCCCATTTTCCATTTCATTTATTAGCTTCATTGACCCGAGGTCTTAAGCCAAACATGCAAACAGCAACTATAAAATGCATTACATATAATTACAAGAAATTTAGACAGAACGTCTTTACAATAAAAGCTAGTAAACATGCTCTCGATCAGTAATATCAGTAAGCCAAATGGTGGGGGCCACATGGCCTCAATAGCCATGCCATAAACCCACATTCTTTCACACTTTCATGCCAAAAGCCAGACCTCATGGCTACACTTTCTGGCGCACATGCGACTAGTTACGTAGACCATGAAGTAGCTGGAAACTGGGTCATATGACTGCAGGCGGGGTCCCAAACCTATAGCCTATCCCCACACGCAGCTATGGCAACCAATAATTGGGCACACCCATGCCCACTCGCAATTGGCTAATAGCCACATCTAATTTGTGACTGGAATTGGAGTATAATTGTTCTGATCCCTATGGGAAGTGAGCTTTCTTAGCTCTCCCTTCCTCCCCTTGTCGTTGTCTATTTTATGACGCCTGGAAATGCTGTCTCTTGGGAAACAAAGAGTTGCTTTGTGAACTGGAGCACATGGTTGTGCAAAAATGGGATTTCCCTTCAAAATCCCTTGGTACTTGGACTATCTTGGACTGAGGAATCCTCCTGATGTGGTAACTATGACTCATTAATGTTTAGTTAAGGCAAACAGCCCTAGCCTTTGTTATTTTTGTAATCTCTGGTAGTCTGTTGCTGTGCTCTGTACTGAATAAAGATCCTTTTGTTGCTAAATTGTCTTTAATGTTGTACCTGAATTCCAAGGCTAAATCCTGTGGCCTAAACACTCCCCACATACACTACCATTGGAGAGTAAAAGTGTGCATCTCTGGAGTGAGTTGCTAAGGTGTTCTGTCCCAGATGCTAACTAAGGGTTTGGAATCTCTCCCTTAGGAAAAGTAGGGACTATTGAAAAGAGGTTCTGGTGGCATATTGTTCTGGAAACCAGAGAGGATATAGACCGTCTCGTGGTTTGTTGTTTAATGTACTGAAAAGTACAAGATTCCCTCCCATTCCTGGCCTGGCCTGAGGGGGCTAATCCCTGTACACAAACCTAGGTCAAATACAAATTACATTTCACTGCACTTCCCCTGGGAATTACTTCTTCTAGAGTAGAGCTCTGGCGGTGTAACAGCGCTTCTGCAACCCATGGATCACATTTTCCTGTTAATGTTTTTAGCGCTTATTGTAAAATTGCAGAAAGGATCACAAGTGAGAGGGTTAATATCAAAGCAAGGGAAGCAGAGCCCCTTATTCCAGCTAGCTGCCTGTGCCAGATGAATGTAAAGTGTCAGAATCTGACACATTAGCGCTCTCTCTTTCTCTCTGTCTCTCAAATGGCTGACTTCTTTATGTATTTTGTCAGTTCATGGGTTTTTTCCTTTGAAAGGTGTGCCTAGAGTGTGAAGCGCTAACAGGTGACTGGTTCACGGAGTAAGGGGGGGTTTGGGGTGGGAGGAGTCGGCTTTCCTTCTCAATCACACGTTCGTTCGCTTTCCTCCTGCCTGCCATCATTCACTTTACGCTACAAGCTGTAAAATGTTCCTTACTGGCATCTTTGAGCACCTAATTGAGCTGGGATTTTTCTCTGGAGGCGTCTAATGTTCTGTTCACACACAACTGGTCAGAAGCAGTTACCAGAGAAAGTCGAGGAATTGCCCTTTGGAAGACCCAAGGAGAAAAACCTGATTTCCTGAGTTTTCCTCTTATACTGGGAAAAGAAAATAGCTAATCAGGTTACTTTCTCCCAGTTCAGTAATCTGGGGAGAGGGGTGAATGTTTGCCCTTGTTTTGGGGTGTCACAGATAACTGCCATGAGAGGAATTTGTTTGGAATAAAATTTTAGGATAAATTTTTAAAAAATAACAGCACGCTGTACTCGCATGGATCTCATCCCATAATCTGGTCAGATACAGGAATTGCTGGCAGGACATGTTTTAAACATGTGAATAAGGACTGAGTAAAGGAAGGTCGGAGGGTTATAGTTACTGTGGAGGAATTAGCTGTGCTTTCCAGAGCCTGGGGGCAAAACGTTCTAGCCCCTACAAGAGAATATTTACCAAAAATGGTGCAGTCAAGATGAAAGCCAGAGTCTTTCAAAGGTGGCAGAAGGCTGAGAAAGAGAACAAGCACAGACAAAAGCAATGCAAAAGCAAAGTTATGTTCATTTAAGGGTAACTATCACTGAAGGGATTGGTGTAATTTAGAAATACGCCCTTATAGAAACATGGGCCGAGTTCAGACTGGCAATTTGAAGCACTAGGGAGTCATGACAAAGAAAACCCGGAATAGACCTGGAACGCCTTGGTTGTGGCATTCCCGTTCATACTGCAGCAAATGAAGCTGGAGGATACTGTGGAGGAAGAGCAAGGAAGTGTTTACACTGTTGGGCCACCCTGGCGGCCTGTTAGTGGCTGTTTCCACACTGGGGTGCATGCGCCCATGTGCATGGGTGCATGGGCGCAGCGGCAAATAGGGCAGGATCGTGCAGGCGCCAATGGCACCTGCCCGCGGACACATCCAGTTCCTATTATCAATGACTGTGGGTTGTTCCCGCCTTAGCAGCGCTTGCGTTCACACTCAGGGAATCGGAATCAATGCGCTCTACACACGGTTTGCTGCCACTTTCACCTGCTATCTTTTAAACTTGGAAGCGGCACAAGACGGCTTGAGTATGACTGGGGGACACCTGAAACATGTGCCTGTGTGAACCTGCCCCTTTAATCCGCTACTGAAATGCTCCTGAAACATTTGCCTGCCGAGCCAAACTGCCAGTCTGAACGTGGCCATGGAGGACGAGTTTCCAGAAGGCTGACTAGGAGGGAAGACAGCTGCAGACAGTAGGACTTCAAGAGCAGTCGGGTAGGCTCTGTCTGTTTGGCAACACATTTATTAGTTGCTGTAGATTTTCCAGGTTGTGTGGCCATGGTCTTGGCATTGGAGGACCTGATTTTTCCCCAGTAGGTGTGACTGGCATCCTCAGAGGTATAACACAGGAAGATGGAGTACTCTCTGTGTCCATCTTTCTGTGTTATACCTCTGGGGATGCCA
>NW_015169814.1:468550-479461 GCF_001447785.1 Gekko japonicus | reverse complement strand
GAGCGGTCCCGAAATCAACCGCTACATCGTTCGCCTGGCCTTTAACTCCCTCGAAATTGGCCGGGCGGGCCTGGGATGACTGGACCCAGTTCGACGTGCGAGGCACCCGGGAGACGTTTTCCAACCGAGGGGGTGGCCTGCGAGAGAGCTTGTTCGAAGAAGGACTTTACCCGGGGTCCAACCTGGGAGCTGTGGGTGACCAGTTCGAACAGACGGAAGAAGCATGGGTGATGGGCCATGGTTATGCCATTCGGCCTTCAAGGGGCTCCTGGGGTCTTCATGAACTTAATCAACGAGGTGTTACATGAACATTTGTTTAAGGGGGCACTTATTTACCTAGACAACATTTTACTGTACTCCCCCGACCTCCCCTCCCATGTCAAACTGGTCCGGAAGGTATTGAAAACGTTGCACAAGCACCACTTGTTTGCCAAACTGTCCAAATGTGAATTTCACAAGACTCATATCGACTTCTTAGGCTACCGCATCTCGCCAGCCGAGCTTGAGATGGACCCAGGGAAAATCAAGGATGGGGTGGGGTGGGAGGCGCCCAAAACTAGACGGCAACTACAAGCATTCTTAGGATTCGCCAATTTTTACAGAAATTTTATCAAGAACTTTGCCCAGATCGCCCTTCCCCTCACTGACCTCCTAAAAACGAAAGGGAAGGGGCCGAATGCCTCGCGGCCGGGGGCCCCACTGGCTTGGTCGGCAGAGTGCAAGGAAGCATTCAAACGCCTAAAGGAACTTTTCACTTCCGAGCCAGTCTTGGCTCACCCTGACGAGGCCAAGAAATTCATAGTGCAAACCGATGCCTCGGATGTGGCCATGGGGGGGGGCAATCCTTCAGGAAGGGGAGGCTGGGCTGTTGCACCCGCTGGCTTACATCTCCAAAAAATTCTCGGAGGCAGAGAGACATTGGTCTGTGTGGGAGAAGGAGGCGGGCGCAATAAAGCTCGCATTGTCGACGTGGAGGCACTGGCTGGAGGGGGCAAGAGTTCCGTTCGAGGTGTGGACGGACCAAGAAAACCTTGAAACCCTGAAATCGCCCCGCTGTCTTAAAGGAAAACAACTGCGATGGGCTGATTTCTTCTTGAAATTCCAGTTCACCCTCCACCATTTCCCAGGGTCCGCTAACTCATTGGCGGATGGGCTGTCGCGCCTCCCTCAGCATGCCAGTCAATGGGACGTCATCGTGGACTCCCTTTTCACTCCCGCCCAGCTGGGGGGTGGTGGTCACCACACGCAGCCAAGCTGTGCGCACGCCCTGTGACTCGTCTCCACCTCCACCCTGTTAGGAGCAGGTCTTTATATTGGACTTTTACACATGAATAAAGTTGATATCAAAAAGACTGCTTGAAACACTGACTAAAGAACTTTGGGCTATGAAGGGTCAAAGAAAGGTTTTGGAGACAGGAAAATGGTATTCAGAGGGAAAACTTTACGTGCCCATTTTGCTGCGACGGGAAGTCTTAGAAGCAGTGCACGGTTCTAAATTGGCAGGCCACTCGGGATTTGTAAAGTCTTTGCAATTGCTCAAACGCCAGTTTTGGTGGCCACACATGCACAAGGATTTAACAGAGTTTGTGCAAACCTGCCAACAATGTGCCATGACGAAACCGAGGGGGGGGGGAACCTCTGGGACTGTTGCAACTCCTCCCGACACCCTCTAGACCGTGGGAGGTCATTTCCATGGATTTTATCACAGATCTACCACCGAGTAAAAACAAAACAGTCATTTGGGTGGTGGTTGACCTGTTTGGGCACATTTTCTCCCCTTTTCCTCCCTCCCCACGGCAAAGGCCTTGGCCAAGGCTTTCTTCAACAACGTTGTCCGTCTCCATCTCCTGCCTAGTAAGGTCATATCTGACAGGGGGACCCAGTTTGTTTCCAAGTTCTGGAAGGCACTGATGGAGATTATGGGGGTAGAACGGGGACTCAGTAGCGCCTACCACCCAGAAACAGATGGTCAAACTGAGCGGGTGAACCAAACGTTGGAACAATATTTGCATTGTTTTACGAACTATCAACAAGATGACTGGTGTGATTTGTTGCCTTTGGCTGAATATTGTTACAACAACACAATATTGTTACAACAACACCTCCATTGGCATGTCTCCATACAAGGCAGCGTTTGGATATGACAGCCCCCCCATGCCGTTCCTGGAGGGGCACAACGTTGAACAACCAGGCGAGGCATCTACATGGTGCGAGACTCTACAACGTGCCTGGCCATTACTATGCGAAACGTTGAATACAGCCAAGGCTGCATATAAGAAACAGGCCGATAGAGGTAGGGTGGCAGGTTGGGCTCTGCGGCCTGGGGATTATGTGTATGTGTCTACTAAGAACATTAAAATGCTGAGACCAAGTCGGAACCTAGGATGGAAATACATTGGTCCGTTTAAAGTACGTAAGGTAATCAATGAGGTGGCTGTTGATGTTGAATTTACAAAGAATCTAAGATTTCTACATTCTGTGTTTCATTTCAGTCTCCTTAAAAAGGACAATGGGTCTTGCAGCTGGCGCCAGCAGCATCCTCCACCTGATTTCGGACCCCAGCACCGGGAATGGGTGGAAGAAGGGGATATTAGGGCCCCTTACATGCTCAGGAGCTTTCACAAAAGGTTCCCGGGGAAACCAGGAGGTCTCCCGCCCTGACCGGGAGTCCTCCCGCCCTGACAGGGAGGAGGGTGGGATGTTCTTTTGAGGGGGCAGAATGTCAGCTAGCTGCCATAGAAGACTGGGAGGCAGTTGGTTCCCCCCCCCCTCGCTTCCCTGGCATCTGCGCATGCCCTATCTTCCCTGTGTGTGATCTTGTCTCATGCATTCCTGTTTGTAAACACTAGGCAACGCTTATCTGCAAGGTTAACAGGTTTGTGGGGGAGCTGCTTTGCCAAATGTATAATGAACTGCCCCGTGTGAAGCTGTGATTGTTTAGGTTTTAAGGAACGTTGCTTCTCAGGCTTTTGAGCGTGTAACCTAGACTCTGCCCGCTCGGCGGGAATGGAGATTATTGGTTATTACCCTGTTTGAATGTCTTATATTATTCCTTGCCCACCCTGGCCCAGGCATTCTGGACAGTGAACTTGTTCCTGCTCTATCATAGCTTTAATAAAATACTACTTTGCCTAAACGTGTATTGGATTAATAGCTGTGGGGGACCGGACATTTCCATGGTATCGATTAATGTTAAAAATCTCTATAGGGTTTAAGTAATAAGTGAATTGCATAGAAATTTACATAAAACAAGTTCTTAGTGACTATATCATGGTTTTTTGTATTGGTTTGATCAGCTTCTCTCATGATCTCCCATAACTTGTCCCACCTGGAGATTGGCAACTGTTATGTATTGTGCATACATGTCTGAGCTTCGCCTGTTCAGCTATCTAAGGCTGTTATTGTAAAATGCACATTGTGATTGGCTACTCTGCGCAGTAGGCCAATCAGAACCCAAGAACAGTTCTGGAGGGAACGGAGCTCATTGGTCGTTATGTTAACATTATGATTGGTTCTTAACTCATTTGTTGGCGTGGTTATACAAGCCCAGATAATTTAAAAGAGAGCCTGTTGCTCTCCCGGTTTCGTGTTGTTTTCTGCTACGTTCTAATAAAGCTGAATCACTTGTTCAGGAGCTGCCTGAAGTCTCATATATAACAGCAACCGTAGGATATCTCCACTCTCTTGGGTCATTCCTCTCTTTAGAGCAGAAGCCGGCATTGCCATTTCCTGTACTATTGCTGCTTCTGCACCTTCAGCGATGGACTGAAATATAGAAATCTTCCATACAGCAGCTGTTTAGGATATGGAGAGAAGTATAGGGGAAAGCAGGAGCTGCGGTGGCTCAAGTGGTTAAGACGCTGAACTGCAGGCTGTGGAAGGTTGGTAGTTCAGCAGTTCGAGACCCAAGTGTGCCACATGATGGAGTGAGCTCCCATCTCTAGTTCCAGCTCCTGCCAACCCAGCAGTTCAAAAGCAAGAAACTGCAAGTAGATAAATAGGTACCACTTCAGTGGGAAGGTAACAGTGTTCCGTCCACCTTGGTGTTTAGTCATGCTGGCCACATGACCACGGAAATGTCTTTGGACAGCGCTGGCTCTTTGGCTTTGAAATGGAGATGAGCACCGCAACCCTAGAGTCGGATTCGACTGGCTTTCGAGCAAGGGAACCTTTACCTTATAGGGGAAAGCATCTCCTCTTTCTGGGTGCTACAGGAACAGAGTCAGTAAAAAAAAAGATAACCTTAGTGGGAGAATAAATCTCTCAAGAAAACTGCTCCCCATGGAGGAGTTTAAAAACGGAACAAAAATACAGCTGCATGGGTGTCAGACTCCTGGACAAGTTACTCTCAACAACACTTTCTTTGGCAGTGATTTGTTTATTGAGATATAGACATGTTCCGCGCCAGAACAGTACCATGTCAGAACTAAAGTTTAAGTGGGAAATCCCAAAGTTATAGACAATTCAAGCAAAGCCCTCCCCAGCAACCAATCACACTTCGCGACCATCCCCCCTAGCTTCAGCATTCACTACCCCCCCTCCCGGGAATATACAGTCCCATTATCTGCACTGCAGGCTGGCACAGAGTTAGCTTCAAGGATGTTCCTCTGGGAGGAAGGTATCTTCAGGAAGAGTTACAACTTCTACGACACACACAGCCATTCGCTCCCCTCCCCTCAGGAATTCCCTTCCCCCCAGTACCCATGGCAAACTAAGCAGAGTTTGACAATGGGTCCCTGGAGAAACAAACAGGGCTTTAGGCTTCTGTGGCCAAACCTGAAGAAGTGGTCCTTTTGAATTCCCTAAGAAGAAATATCCAGATGGAATTCGCCTGTTACTATATGGGCAACAGATTTATACTGCTCCGACTCACTTTCGAGAAAACACGCATACGACTGGACTGTTAATGCATCAGGCTGTAATTTTCCCAGTGTTGAAACGTTGATTAAATTTATGTCTCTGCTTCTAATGAAGTCACTTTTGGGAAAATGGTGGTCGCTTCAGATGCAGGCTTTGGTAATCATATGCAGAGCATTTATATCCAATCCCCCAAGTGTTTGTCAAGTTGTCCCCAGCAGCCTAGAATTACAAAGTGGGTTTGTAGAGTAGGATGTTGTCTTTCAGTCCAGAGATAATGATGCTGGATTTAAGTCCTGGGGCTAGGATTTGCCTGCCCTAGGCACAGAGATGCCATTTTTCTTGGGTGTGTCTTTAAGCAATAGTAGAAAAAGAGTGCTGTCCTCCATTCAAGATTATCAGTTTGGTGTAGTGGTTAAGAGAGAGCCAGTTTGGTGTCGTGGTTAAGTGCGTGGACTCTGATCTTGGAGAACCAGGTTCGATTCCCCACTCCTCCACTCGCAGCTGCTGGATGACCTTGGGCAAACCATTGTTCTGATAGGAGCAGTTGTTGAAAGAAGATCAGTTTCTGTCAGAGCTCTCTCAGCCCCACCTACCACACAGGGTATCTGTTGTGGGGAGGGGAAGGGAAAGGAGTTTTTAAGCCGCTCTGAGACACCTTTGGGTAGTGAAGGATGGGGTATAAATCCAGACTCTTCTTCTCTTCTTTTTATTCTCCTCTTGTTGGTAGTAACTTAATTGTTGCATGCAATGCTCCCTCTAAGCTGTGGAGTCTTGTGAACAGAAATTCTACTTTCTGAGCTACTGGCCTTAAAGTTGTGAGTGAGCAATTTAACTACTGCATAAATTAGTTCACTCTGGAGCCATTCCTTCCTGAGCTAAGACAAACATGTGCGAGCCAGAGGCTAAAAAAACTGTGAAGTAGCTCACACTAACTCAGCTTAGAGGGAACATGTATGCCTAGCTTCAGCATTCACTACCCCCCCTCCCGGGAATATACAGTCCCATTATCTGCACTGCAGGCTGGCACAGAGTTAGCTTCAAGGATGTTCCTCTGGGAGGAAGGTATCTTCAGGAAGAGTTACAACTTCTACGACACACACAGCCATTCGCTCCCCTCCCCTCAGGAATTCCCTTCCCCCCAATACCCATGGCAAACTAAGCAGAGTTTGACAATGGGTCCCTGGAGAAACAAACAGGGCTTTAGGCTTCTGTGGCCAAACCTGAAGAAGTGGTCCTTTTGAATTCCCTAAGAAGAAATATCCAGATGGAATTCGCCTGTTACTATATGGGCAACAGATTTATACTGCTCCGACTCACTTTCGAGAAAACACGCATACGACTGGACTGTTAATGCATCAGGCTGTAATTTTCCCAGTGTTGAAACGTTGGTTAAATTTATGTCTCTGCTTCTAATGAAGTCACTTTTGGGAAAATGGTGGTCGCTTCAGATGCAGGCTTTGGTAATCATATGCAGAGCATTTATATCCAATCCTCCAAGTGTTTGTCAAGTTGTCCCCAGCAGCCTAGAATTACAAAGTGGGTTTGTAGAGTAGGATGTTGTCTTTCAGTCCAGAGATAATGATGCTGGATTTAAGTCCTGGGGCTAGGATTTGCCTGCCTTAGGCACAGAGATGCCATTTTTCTTGGGTGTGTCTTTAAGCAATAGTAGAAAAAGAGTGCTGTCCTCCATTCAAGATTATCAGTTTGGTGTAGTGGTTAAGAGAGAGCCAGTTTGGTGTCGTGGTTAAGTGCGTGGACTCTGATCTTGGAGAACCAGGTTCGATTCCCCACTCCTCCACTCGCAGCTGCTGGATGACCTTGGGCAAACCATTGTTCTGATAGGAGCAGTTGTTGAAAGAAGATCAGTTTCTGTCAGAGCTCTCTCAGCCCCACCTACCACACAGGGTATCTGTTGTGGGGAGGGGAAGGGAAAGGAGTTTGTAAGCCGCTCTGAGACACCTTTGGGTAGTGAAGGATGGGGTATAAATCCAGACTCTTCTTCTCTTCTTTTTATTCTCCTCTTGTTGGTAGTAACTTAATTGTTGCATGCAATGCTCCCTCTAAGCTGTGGAGTCTTGTGAACAGAAATTCTACTTTCTGAGCTACTGGCCTTAAAAGTTGTGAGTGAGCAATTTAGCTGCTGCATAAATTAGTTCACTCTGGAGCCATTCCTTCCTGAGCTAAGACAAACATGTGCGAGCCAGAGGCTAAAAAAACTGTGAAGTAGCTCACACTAACTCAGCTTAGAGGGAACATGTATGTATGAATGGAAAAGTCACCATTTTTAACAAACTTGAGAGGAAATCTGTCATTTATTGTACAGCATGGCCTGACCTGGATGCCCCAGGCTAGCCTGATCTTGTCAGATCTCAGAAACTAAGCAGGGCTGGCCCTAGGTAGAGCTTGGATGGGAGACCACCAGGGAAGTCCAGGGTCACAATGCAGAGCCAGGCACTGGCAAACCACCTCTGGATGTCTCTTGCCTTGAAGACCCCACAGGGCCACCATAAGTTGGCTGTGACTTGACAGCAGTTTCCACTGCCACTATACAGCATGAAAGAATCCTGTAGATCCACTCAAATGTTATATCTTCATAGGCTGCAATCACACACAGTAAACAATACACTTTTAATCCACTTTCTGTGCACTTCCCGACTTGGATTTAATGTCTGTGGTGCAGAGAGTATCACTGTGCACTCCAGCTAAATTCTGAGAGATGCTCACTGTTCAGTCTTCACTTGCAGCAATCAGTGGCACTGTTGATGTGTTGCCCGTGGCTATACCTGCTATGATCCAAAGACAAACCACCACCCATGCAATACCTTTTATCAGGCTCTGACTTGGATAGCCCAGGCTAGCCCAATCTCATTAGATCTCGGAAGCTAAGCAGAGCCAACCTGGCAAGCACTTGGAAGGGTGACCTCCAAGGAACACCAGGGCTGGGATGCAGAGGCAGGTTAATCAAGCCACCTCTATGAAATGTCCTAGCCCCACTAGAGGTCACCAGAAGTCACCATGACTTCCAAGCTCACAAGCACACACACACACTGCTCAAAAAAGTAATACCCTTTATTAGGACCTACTGTGTGTGTGTGTGTGTTCTGTGTCATCAAGTCTCTTCAAACTTATGGATGGTGACCCTATAAATTAATGACCTCTAAAACATCATATTGTTAACAGCCTTGCTCAGGTCTTGTACTGGTGGACCTCCTGATGGCACCTGGTGTTTTCTGGCCACTGTGTGACAGAGTGCTGGACTGGATGGGCCATTGGCCTGATCCAACACTGGCTTCTCTTATGTTCTTATGTAACAAAGGGCCATGGCTTCATTGATTGGGTCAATCAGTCTCCTGTTGGGTCTTCCTCTTTTCCTGCTGCCTTCAACTTTTCCTAGCATGATTGTCTTTTCCAGCGAGTCTTGTCTTCTCATAATGTGGCCAAAGTACGATAGTCTCAGTTTCGCCCTTTTAGCTTCTAGGGAGAGTTTAGGCTTCTAGTAACTGTGCCATTTTCTCCATTGTAGATAAATTGCAGAAATCTGAACAGTGGATTCTGAAGAAGAAGAAGAGGAGGAGGAGGAGGAGGAGGAGGAGATTGGATTTATACCCCGCCTTTCACTATCCAAAGGTGTCTCAGAGTGGCTTACAAACTCCTTCCACTCCCCACTTAACAATATAGTTAACAATTCCCTTCCCCTCCCCACTTAACAATAGTTAAGAAGACAGGAGGAGGAGGAGGAGGAGATTGGATTTATACCCCGCCTTTCACTATCCAAAGTGTCTCAGTGTGGCTTACAAACTCCTTTCCCTTCCACTCCCCACTTAACAATATAGTTAACAATTCCCTTCCCCTCCCCACTTAACAATAGTTAAGAAGACAGGAGGAGGAGGAGATTGGATTTATACCCCGCCTTTCACTATCCAAAGGTGTCTCAGTGTGGCTTACAAACTCCTTTCCCTTCCACTCCCCACTTAACAATATAGTTAACAATTCCCTTCCCTTCCCCACTTAACAATAGTTAAGAAGATAGCTTCTTAACTATTTCTGCGGGTGCTGTCTGTATGTCACAGAGTGAGTTGTCTCCAGGAAATGGAAGCTTTTCCAGTTTAACACTTCACAGCTCCTGGGACGAGAGCTCACATCTTAGAGAGCAAAACAAAAGCATGCTCCCGAAAAGATTGTAGTAGGACCCATTAAAGCTGACAGCCATAATGAGCTCCTGCCGAGTACATTCCCCGCGGCCCTGCCTCTCTCCCTCTTAAATTTTAATGACCACGTTATGTGACATTATGCATGCCATCATCTTTTTGTCTCAGATGGTCCCAAGTCAATGACAGGAGCCGATGTATCAAGAAGGCATGTTTCTGGGATGATGGTACCATATTATCAAGATTTGTTTGCATTAGAAATTGGATGGAGAATGAGTCTTGCCACTTGTTTTACGTAATTGGAGAAGTTCAAGGCCGGTTCAGGTATGACTGTGGGGTGAAGTTGATATTTCCCCCCTTGAAATGACTAATGTTATTTATGTTGGTAGAGTGTTATAGCTCTTTTCAGTGATTTTGAAGAAGAAGAAGATGAAGAAGAGATTGGATTTATACCCCGCCCTTCACTACCCAAGGGAGTCTCAGAACGGCTGACAAACTCCTTTCCTTTCCCCTCCCCACAACAGACACCCTGTGAGGTAAAAGAAGAAGAAGAAGAGATTGGATTTATACCCCGCCCTTCACTACCCAAAGGTGTCTCAGAGCAGCTTACAAATTCCTTTCCCTTCCCCTCCCCACAACAGGTGCCCTGTGAGGTAGGTGGGGCTGAGAGAGCTCTTGACAGAAACTGCTCTTTTTCAAGGACAGCTCTTATCAGAGCTACGGCTTGCCCAAGGCCATACAGCCAGGTGCAAGTGGAGGAGCGGGGAATCAAACCTGGTTCCCCCAGATTGGAGTCTGCACTCTTAACCACTACACCAAACTGGCTCTCAATATTTTGTTTCTTTGTTCCTTGTCTCATGGTCATGAATTTGTTTCAGCTGTCTGTATGCACCAGGGACAGACACAAACGTCTGGCAGTAATCCCCAGAAAGTAAGTACCCCAGTTTTGCATTTTGAGAAAATGCCTCTCTATGGCTGCAGTCACACGCGCCAGTTGAAACGGAGGCGAAGTGAGGCTATGTCCTCCAGAGGAATTTGGCAAACAGTTGCGAGATCACACCTCCTCTCTGTAGCTGTGGGCTCAGCCCATCACTGTGTGATCAGATGCGACTGCGGGTGAGTTGGGTTTTTCTGGGCTGTTTGTTTCCCATGCGCATAAATGAGGAATCGCACCTCTGCACTGAGGGCCCCCTATGGCGTATGCGATGATGTGCATACTGCAACCCTATGGAGTATGCAATGATGTGCATACTACAAAGAGGAGGGGGGGAATGGCACCGAGCCAGGATGGCATGATCAGACCATCTCGACGGCATGAGAGTGTGTCTGCGCGATCAGACAGAGGAAAGTCCACGCGTGGCCCGTTGGAACCCGTTAGAGCTGGACTTTTCCCCGGTGTCTTTTAACTCCACTTCCGCGGTGGAACAGCATGGGTTGCCGATGACTGCGGGACGCTTCCCAGATGTTGCCATCTGATTGCTCCCTTTAGACCCATCAGGCATTCGCACCTGTGTCGGATCACGCATGTGATCGCAGCCTATATGGAAGTTCCCTCTAGTCAATTTGGCTAGCAGCCATTGATGGACTCACCCTCTATGGATCTGCCTATTGCTCTTTTAAAGCAATCTATGCTAGTCAATTAGTCATGCCGGCCACATGACCATGGAAACGTCTTTGGGCAGCGCTGGCTTTTTGGCTTTGAAACGGAGATGAGCACCGCAACCCTAGAGTCGGACTCGACTGGCTTTCGAGCAAGGGAAGCCTTTACCTTTACCTTTATGCTAGCGGTGTTGGTGGTGGGAAGTGTCGTCAAGTGGCAGCCAACCCATGATGACCCCCGGTGGGGTTGTCAAGGCAACAGACAATCAGAGGTGGTTTGCCGTGGCCTGCCTCTGCATAGCAA
>NW_015169814.1:446060-468280 GCF_001447785.1 Gekko japonicus | reverse complement strand
TTTGGCTTTGAAACGGAGATGAGCACCGCAACCCTAGAGTCGGACTCGACTGGCTTTCGAGCAAGGGAAGCCTTTACCTTTATGCTAGCGGTGTTGGTGGTGGGAAGTGTTGTCAAGTGGCAGCCAACCCATGATGACCCCCGGTGGGGTTGTCAAGGCAACAGACAACCAGAGGTGGTTTGCCATGCCCTGCCTCTGCATAGCAATTCTGGATATTCCTCAGTGGTCTCCCATCCAAGTGCTAATCAGGACTGACCCTGCTTAGCTTCTGAGATCTGATGACATTGGGCTAGCCGGGGCCATCCTGTAATCACTAGTGCCTGTAATCACTACTGAGTCCCCTGACAGTAAACCTCACAATTCAACTGAGAGCCAGTCTGGTGTAGTGGTTAAGTGTGCGAACTCTAATATGGGAGAACCGGGTTTGATTCCCCACTCCTCCACTCGCAGCTGCTGGCGTGACCTTGGGCAATCCATAATTCTGACAAGAACTGTTCTTAAAAGAGCAGTCCTCAAGAGAGCTCTCTCAGCCCCGCCCACCTCGCAGGGTGTCTGTTGTGGGGAGGGGAAGGGAAAGGAGTTTGTAAGCCACTCTGAGACTCTGAGTGAAGGTTGGGTATAAATCCAATCTCCTCCTCCTCCTTCTCTTCTTCTTTATTAAAGGTAAAGGTTCCCTTGCTCGAAAGCCAGTCGAATCTGACTCTAGGGTTGCGGTGCTCATCTCCGTTTCAAAGCCGAAGAGCCAGCGCTGTCCGAAGACGTTTCCATGGTCATGTGGCTAGCATGACTAAACACCAAGGTGCACGGAACGCTGTTACCTTCCCACCGAAATGGTACCTATTTATCTACTTGCAATTTCTTGCTTTCGAACTGCTAGGTTGGCAGGAGTTGAAACTAGAGACGGGAGCTCACTCCATCATGCGGCAACTTGGGTCTCGAACTGCTGAACTATCGACCTTCCACAGCCTGCAGTTCAGCGTCTTAACCACTTGAGCCACCACAGCTCCTTCTTCATTACACAGTTAATAAAGAAGTGCTTCATTTTGCCCATCCTGAATCTATTGCCCAACAGCTTTACTGGGTTCTGAATTCTAGTATATGAGGACATGGCACAAAAAACAGTGGAGAAATGGTCCACTTCTGCATTTCAGACAAAGCCACTAAGAATCATTCTAAATTGGTAGCGATCTTAATGGCAAATCGTTACATTGCAACGAAATTCTCACTTTCCAAATCATCTCCACCGACTTAAAAGCAAAGCCCTTCGAGGCAGCCTCTGTTTTGAACAGTCCATGCCTACCTGCCCCGGAGTCCGACGGCTTTGGATTCAAAAGTGCAAAGAGTATCTAAGGAGGAAAGTACAGTTCGAGGGACTGAGGATGGAAAGAGAAAAGAAGGGAAATTTGCTGATGGAATATGAGAGGCCGCTGTGGGAGGAAGAGGCTGAGGGACATATGAAAGCCTGCAAACTGTGGAGACAGGGAATAGAACTGAGTTTTCCTTTTGATATTATGCTCTCGTTTCATCTGTGCTTCCTACAGAACGCTTACATCTCATATGTGGGAAGCTGAAATACCTTGAGAAAAAGGCCTGGGATTGGTCAGAGAGCATCGCCCAGTCCCTCTTTGTTTCTTAATACTCTAACAATTGGGTAAGAGAAGTCAAGCGGGAACCTGCCTGGAACTTTGTATGAACTATGTCTGCATCTGTGAGGAAGGAGAGAGACTAACAGTGCTGAGAGCCTGCCTCTGCATAGCACTTTCAGTGGAGTCCCAGGTGGCCGCTGTTGCCAGGTCTACCTTTTATCATCTGCGGCAGGTCAGGCAACTTGTTCCCTATCTCTCCTCTTAGGATTTAGAAGAAAAAGAAGAGATTGGATTTACCCCCGCCCTTCACTCCGAGTCTCAGAGCTGCTTACAAACTCCTTCCCCTCCCCACAACAGACACCCTATGAGGTAGGTGGGGCTGAGAGAGCTCTTTCCAGAACTGTCCTTGAGAGAACAGCTCTGCCAGAACTATGGCTTGCCCAACGTCATCCAGCAGCTGCAAATGGAGAAGTGGGGAATCAAACCCGGTCCTCCCAGATTAGAGTCCGTGCACTTAGCCACTACACCAAACTGGCTCTCTTAGCTGCAGTGATCCACACAACAGTTGCTTCCAGGCTGGATTACTATAACTTGCGCAACATGGGGCTGCCCTTGAACCTGACCTGGAAACTCCAGCTGGTGCGGAATGCGGTAGCACACTTGCTGATGGCATCTTCTGTGTGGGCACACATTCAGCCAGTGCTACACCAACTGCACTGGCTACCAGTCGAGTACCGGATCCATTTCAAGGTTATGGTGTTGACCTTTAAAGCCCTACTTGGCCTGGAACCAGCATACCTTCGGGACCATCTCTCCCCCTATATGCCCCAGAGAGCTTCACGCTCTGCTGAACAATACCTACTGGTAGTCCCTGGCCTGAAGGACGTCCACTTAGCCTCAACCAGGTCCAGGGCCTTTGCTGCCCTGGCCCCCGTCTGGTGGAACATGCTCCCAATTGAGATCAGGGCCCTGCGAGACTTGCTACAGTTCCACAGGGCCTGTAAAGCAGAGCTGTTTCACCAGGCCTTTAGCTGAGGTGGCAGATATGTTTTACCATCTCAGCCTCCCCTGCCTGTAGTAGGCCTACAGATGCCTACTGTGCTACCAACATCTTACAAGGAGAGTATTAGGCTTCTCTGGACTGATGCTTATTTGCTGCTGCCATCTTGATTTTATTTAACTGGTTTAAATTGCATATTTATTGCTTCATCTTTGTTGTGAGCCGCCCTGAGCTCATCGTGATATAAGGTGGGATATAAATGCAATAAATAAATAAATACCAGTTCGTAGTCGTGCTGTAAAAGCCAAAGGCTGCTACCTTCTTGGGGGTCCCAGATATGCAGTGTGAACCCAGACAGTGCTTTCCTAAACAAAGAATAACCGGGTCAACTTAAATATGCTGAGTTTCATTTTTCCAAGTCCGTCAGTCAGTCTGTATGGGTTTTCTTCATTAAAATGAGATTGTCTTACTTGAATCAATGTTTGTTTGTTTTTTGCCCTGCCTGGAGTTGGAGCGAGTGCCATTGGCTGTTCTTGAAGGTCTTTATGAAAAACATTTCCTATATTCAGCACCACTGTGCTTGTTCAGCAACACGACGGCACCCTCATTATTATTTGATTGTGTTATCCACATTCGGGCTCGATGTGAGGTCTTGGCTGACTTCTCTACTCATTGTGAATTCTGTCATTTCAGAGGGTAGCTTCGAGACCAGCAAGAGATTCAGAGCATAAACTTTTTGAAAGTCAAAACTACCTTCATTATGGTCTCTAAGGTGCTGTTGGGCCTGAATCTAACCATTTGACTTCTGTACGATCTCTTCCCTCCACCCCCGAACCAAGCTCTAATAAAGAGTGCCTCTTTGCTCTTCGTGGCAGTTCGATTAACAATACCAAAGTAGCCCATAGTGTTTAAGAGTGGGTTTGAGGAGTTCATTTATTTATTTCTTCATATTTATAGCCCGCCCTTCCCACAAAGTGGGCTCAGGGTGGGTAACAACACGTCAACAATACAAAGCAGTATTTAATTAATAAAATAATGGTGAGTCTCTTTCAGGGACTCCTTTGGGGAACCAAAGATTCCGGAGCGGGCAGCACGTTCCGAAGATAAACACTAGAAGATAAAAAATTTGTTGTTCAGCAGTAATTCTTGCTTTCCTTTAATTGTAATAGTTACATAATAAAATTATACATTAGAACTGTAAAGAAATAAATTGACGAGTAATAATAGCAATTGAAAAAAATAATTTGGGGTTAAGGGGGGGTAAGAAAAACAAAAGATGTATGAATTGTATAATGGTATATTTTTGGAACATAGAATTAAGTTTGTGGGAATGTTCCCAAGTGGATTATAAAGATAGGATAATAGATATATTAGAAATCAATCCAATTTGGGCATATTGTAGGTTATCCTTCCTTTGTTATGATGTTTTGTATAAACTTGTATTATGGGAACTAAAAGCAAAATAATATATTAAAAAATCCAAAAAAAACTATACATTAAAATGGTGGTCACAGTCTTACAGAAAAGATCTTTAATGGTTGCGAGAGGTCAAGCCTGTAATAAGCTATAGATAAAGGCCAGCAGTTATTAAAATGGGTGGCAAAAACCTCAGGGAGGCCATATATGGATGTTATGGTAGTTAAGCATTAAGGTAAATTTTGAATATTTATTCCCATGTCTGTTTGATAACCTATTACAGACCAGGGTGTAAATCTAAAGAGCTGTACAAAAAAGAAAAAAAATGTGGGAGCTGGAGACAGGATGATATACAGTTAAATGCTTTAGATTCTTTAGTATATGAATTAAACTTAGTCTTATTGGGAAATGAATAAGATTTTTATTTCATGCCTTGCTTGTTTGGCAGTATATACAAACAAACATACATGAGCAGATGCTTCCTCCTGCATGCCTAGCACTTGGGCATCCCCAGATAATGGACTAGCTGAGGCAAACAGGGTACACACAGTCTAAGGTCTGATAAAAAACCAAAACTGGTGGCCATTTTTGTGCCTTCTCCCAATATGCAGAGAGGATGGCTGGAGACATCTTATTCAAGGGGCTATTAAATTGGATCCCTTGTGTCCAATTCATTTGAAACTCGGGGAGTCTTAAGAAGAGAGGCTGGACTAGGTTCCCTGATATTTTGATACCATTTGGTGAAAAAAAAAGTCTTCTAAGGAAACTCTGCTGTTTCCTCTGCATAGAAAACAATGAACAGTCAACTTAATGAAAATAGAAATGGAACCTGGTGTGTCTTCATGGTACGGCAGTATTTTCAAGAATTTTCACAGCCCATGATCTTCCCTTTCATAAATTATGATATGGAACTTAAAAAAATAAATTATTCCATTGCACATCCCTAATTTAGAATACATGAACAGCATAAATACCAATCTGTGACCCAAATAATTAAAATAATCCAGGAATTCATTGACTGTCCTGGAATTGTGGCAGCCTCCATCTTTGACATTTTCCTATAATTCCGAACCGTATTTCACTTTTTGCTCTTGTTTTTTGCCCACTTACAGATGGTAGGTAGTTGGCCTTGGATCCTTTGCACTCTTGTTGCCTCAAAGTTCAACTGGTGTCTAATGCCTATGGAAGTGAACCTGTTTGAGTCTTGGCAGGTTGTGCCTGGTATTGCGTAATTGCCAGGGTTCCCTCTAATGTGCACTAGGGTGTGCTAGTGCAGAGTTCCAGACCTCAGCACAGGGATTTTCATTCCAGCGCAGGTTTGAGGATGAGGAGTGGGTGGCCTCCCCCCCTCAACAGGACAGTCCATTCTGGATGGGTCTGGAGTCTACAGCCAGCTCAGGGTTTGAAGGGAAGGGAGGCTTGTCTTTGAATCTCCAGCAGGGAGCAGCGATTTGAGGAAGGGGTGTGTGTTGGAGAGAGAAAGAGGGAAGGGAGGCTTGTCTTTGAATCTCTGGCAGGAAACAGTGATTTGAGGGAGGCGTGTGTGTGTATGTGGTGAGAGAGAGAGGGGGGGGGAGGCTTGGCTTTGAATCTCCAGCAGGAAGCAGCATTTTGAGGGAGTTCTGTGTGTGTGTTTGAGAGAGAGGGTGAGAGAGGAGGTTTGACTTTGAATCTCTGGCAGGAAACAGCAATTTGAGGGAGGTTTGTGTGTGTGTGGTGAGAGAGAGAGAGAGAAGGGAGGCTTGGCTTTGAATCTCCAGCAGGAAGCAGCAATTTGAGGGAGTTCTCTGTGTGTGTGTATTTGAGAAAGAGGGCGAGAGAGGAGGTTTGACTTTGAATCTCCAGTGCGAATCAGGAAGCAGGAAGAGGGTTCAGACTCTCTTTTGCCCATGGGGCAACCATTGGACTCCATTTGAGTGTAAAGCATTCAGTACCTTGAAAGGTATGCTTCCTCTGATCGCCCCCAATGGTTGATTCATAGGGGAAGGGAGTGCCTGTAGGATCTTCAAGCCCCAACCAGGACTTAAGCTGAGACAGGGTGCATTTGGCTCACCCCCCGCCGCCATCATCGTGGACTTTAAGTGTAAGATATTTCCCTCCATGAACCAACGAGCTAGCTATATACTTGATCTGCAGGTTAATGAGAAAATTATGTATATGAAAGATATCTCTGAGACCATCACCTCTATATAGCAGGATTTGCAGTAATTCTTTGAGCAGTGATACACCCCATAGCTCACCTTCTATATGGATCGTTCCCATGACTGCCACGGCTTCTCTTTCACTTTTTAACCTGTTAGCTTTCCAGCTTTATTTTCTGTCTATTTTGCAGTAGTTGTTTTTTGGGGGGTGGGGAGAGTATTTTACCCTTTCCTAGCTTGCTTACTTGCCTCTTTATTAAATGAAATGGCAGGGCCAGAAGGATAAAGAGTGCTTTGTTGGTTAGCTTAAAAACCGACAGAAATCAATAAAATAATATAAAAACCTTATATAAAGTTATTGTAACTGCATGTAGAATAGTTAAGAAGAGGTGCCTATTTTTAAATATTCATTGCTGCTCTTTCAATCGTGATAATTTCAATTGTGCAGAAACTGGATGTGTCTGTGTGAAGAAGAGGAGATTGGATTTATACCCTGCCCTTCGCTTGGAGTCTCAGAGCGGCTTACAATCTCCTTCCCTTCCTCTCCCCACAACAGACACCTTGTGAGGTAGGTGGGGCTGAGAGTGCTCTGAGAGAACTGCTCTTAAGAGAACGTCTCTGAGAGAACTGTGACTGACCCAAGGTCACCCAGCAGCTGTATGTGGAGGAGTGGGGAATCAACTCCAGTTTTCCCAGATTAGAGTTCATACTCCTAACCACTACACCAAATTGGCTAGGGTGCGCTAGCGCAGAGTTCCAAAGAGAGATTCATAAAACAGCACACATATGGTAGTCAAAAAAGGTTTCAACATTAGAATGCTTCATAAAATAAAAAGTTAATAATATGCCAAGTGATTCTCATCCTTTCTAATGTCTTTGCATCCTCCACTGGCCAGAACACTGAATACTAGGAATAGGTTTATTTCTTTTCAGAGGGGCCTTTTTAGGTGATAATGTGTTTTGCAGAAGAGTAATTCAGTAGTGCAGGGTTACATGATCTCATGATCTGTGTAGGGATAGATTGTGTGTGCATTCTCACTTGTATTACACAAGTAAAAGATTTCTGTGATGGGGCTGTCAGCCAGTTATGTAGTTCTCAACAATGCCATTAAATATCATTTACACAGAGTGTGAATATATACACGGAGTGTGAATGTATACACAGAGTGTGAGTAATAATGCAGGTTCTGGAGTATCAGTTTGTAATTAAATTGTGCAAAGCCTGGTAAAATTTTTCTTTAATTTTTAATGCAAGTTAAATATATATTGTCAGTGTACTTAGAAGGGTAGTGTTCCCATTCTAAAGACCCTGAACAAATTGGATAATGGAATGATGACTTCCAAATGAAATAGTGGTAGGAACATACGTGTTTTAACAGGGTGATGTCAGCTAAAGAAATCTTATCCTATATGTATATATATAGTGCACACTGCACAGCCAGTGGGAAAGCTGGAAATGGCCAGTACGTAAGGAAATTTATATATATATATAATTCCCTTACGTACTGGCCATTTCCAGCTCTCCCACTGGCTGTGCAGTGTGCTCCATCAGCCATTGGCCCATCAACCCTCACTCAAGAGTACTCACATTCCATTGGCTGGGTGCTGGGTCCACTCCTCTCCCCCACCCACTGCCAGTCTGGACACTCTTCTCTCATAGAATAAATTGCCAAACGGCTGTCTCTCCTGACAGACACTTCTCCTGCTTGGCTCATGTGGGACTAACTTTGAGTAGGGGTGGGACCTCAGTCAGCTACAATGCCATAGACTCCACCCTCCAAACCAGCCATTTACTCCTGGGGAACCATTGTTGCCAATCTCCAGGTGAGGGTTGGAGATCACTCACTATTACAACTGCTCTCCAGGAGGGAGGGGAAAGAGATAGAAACCTGAAGTCAAAGGGGCAGATAATGGTAGGTTGATGGTTGGCTGGGAAGGAGATATGGTTGCCAGCTCCAGGTTGGGAAATTCCTGGAGATTTGAGAGGTGGCGCCTGGAGAGGGTGGGGTTTGAGAAGGGGTAGGACCTCAAACAGGTACAATGCCATAGGCTCTACCCTCCAAACCAGCCATTTCCTCCTGGGGAACTGATGCTGCCAATCTCCAAGTGAGGGCTGGAGATCACTCAGACTTATAGCTGCTCTTCAGATGGCAGAGATCAGTTTCTTTGGAGAAAACAGTGGACTCTGTGTCATTATACACTTCTGAGGTCACCACAGTAAATTTACATTGAATGCCCAAGGTCAGGGCACCCACTCAGAGCTTCTTTCTAGAGCTCATTGTATTTATTTTCGCAATGGGCCTTATTCCTAGTCAGTGATAAGTTCCATATATGATTTGTAATACAAATAGTAGTTTATATTTCATGTTTGTATGTTTTGTATGTTTGTGAACTGAAATATATATATACATACACTCACACACATATGTAGGTCTGCTCACAACTTTAAGGAAGTAGATCTTTCAGCTCATGAAGTAGGATTTCTGCTCACAAGATGCCATGGCTTAGAGGGAACACTGGTTGTCAGTTGAGCTGGTATACATCTGAAGATGCCTTGCTCACAAGCCAGCAATTTGTGATTCTCAGCTGCACTGTTTGGTCTGAAAAGCACTGAATCTGCCACAACGTGATGTTATCTGAAAGGTCTGTCTCAGAGACCAATGCAACTTATTGATTGCTGCCGTCAAGGGGGGATGAGCAAGCATATGTTAAGCAGCCTGATGAGTTTGCAGAAGATTATGGATTCATCTGTTCTGCCTCTGTGCTAGTTTTTCAACAATCACGATCATTTAACAATATCAGGAAGCTCAGTGTCTTACAGCATCTTGTAGGTGCTTTCAGTGTGTAGTCCTGGAAGACCCTTTAGATGCCCACTGATACAGACTGCAGTACAATGTAAGGCATGTGTAATGAACGTACACACAGATGCCACTTGAATGTATGTCAGATAGCTGATGGAGGATATTTCTTTCTCAGCTTGATTAACTGCTAACACGTACCCTTTCCAAGGGTTTTGTTACCATGTTGATCCTGCTCTTGCAGTATATATGTGATCATACAAAGCTGCCGTGCTGATTGAGACTATTGGCTCATCGAGTCCCATATTGTTTACTGCGACTACCTGCGGCTCTCTAATGACATCAACAGAAGCATTTCTCAGTGACTACTCTGTGCATGTGCGTGTGAAGTGCCCCCAAGTCACTTCTGACTTATAGCAGCCCTATGAATTTCTGACCACCAAAATGTCCTATCATTAATAGGTTCTGCAAACTGAGGGCCATGGCTTCCTTTATTGAGTCAATACATCTCATGTTGTGACTTCCTTTCCGGTGAGTCTTGTCTTTTCATAATGCAACCAAAGTATGATAGCCTCAGTTTAGTCATTTTAACTTTTAGGGAGAGTTCAGGCTTGATTTGATCCAGAACCCACTGATTTGTCTTTTGATTGGTCTACAGTATCCGTTGAACGCTCCTTCAACATCACAAGAAGAAGGAGAAGGAAGAGAAGAAGAAGAGATTAGATTTATACCTTGCCCTTCCCTCGGCGTCTCAGAGCGGCTTACAATCTCCTTCCCTTCCTCTCCCCACAACAGACACCCTGTGAGATAAGTGGGGCTGAGAGAGTTCTGGAAGAACTGCTCTTGAGAGAATAGCTCTGAGAGAACTTGTGACTGACCGTGCAGGTGGAGGGAGTGGGGAACCAAACCCTGTTCTCCAGATTAAACTCTGCCAGTCTTACCCACTACATCAAACTGGCTGCCACCTGAGCTCATGTCACTAGAGAGACCAGGGACTGAACCTGGTTCTTTCTTCCAACAAAACAGATGCTCTGTCACTGAAAAAGGGGAGGGTGGAGTGGGTAGGGATGACTCTGTAAGTACCCTTAACTTAGGGCCAAACTAGATGTTATGGGTTGGACCTGTGGCCGTGGTAACATCTAGTTTGGTTCTTAGGCCTCCTAAACTGATCTGCATTTCCTCTGCATTTCCTCTGACCTATTAGGACTTTTAATTTTTTCACTGAGCAGCTCTCCTGCAGGGTTTCTTGATGCTTGCTTTTTGTCATATTTAATTTTTAAATGCACTCTCCTCGGTAGTTCTCATTATGCTTTATTTAGTTGTTTGTTTGCATTAAAGGGGAGTGTGATGACAGCCCTGCTGAAGCAGTGTTTGCACAGCTCAAAACAAGAATCCCAAATACTGTTGGGTCAAAAGGGAATAGCAGCAGGACCTTAGTTGCTACCCCAATAAGCATTTAGTACTTGTTTTCCTGATAGAACAAACTGTAAACAATTGCTTAACTTTAGAGTTCGGAAATGGCTACTAAGAAATGGATAAAATCAGTAATTGCTTCAAAATCTTGATCTCTACTAATTCAAAGCCCCTAGCAAGGGCTTGTCCCTGAAGCCACTTAAAGGCATAATTAGAACCCATTTATTTTACTTATCTTCATATTAATCTTACACCTTAGCTTGCATGGTGGCGCAGGCAGTTAATGCCTGCTCAGTAACATCATTCGAGCAGCCACTATGGCTGTTCGAGTACCACCGCGGTTGAGGTGAGCTCTCGACCCTTGTCCCAGCTCCCGCCCACCCAGCGGTTCGAAAGCAACTTAACGTCGAGCGCCGGCACAGTGGAACCGGAAAGAACGTTGCTGGGGCCGGAAGGAGGCGGGAGTCGCGCACCTCAAGAGAGAGAGTTACCACCAAAAGCGCAGAAGAGAGCACCCCGCCAGAAAAACCGCCAATACCTGAGCCAAGAGAAAAAGAAGAACAACACCAACCACCACCATAGGGGTGCCGGTAGGCTGCCCCACCCCGCACAAAATATGTGGCCTTAGTTAGGGAATGAAATGGTGACTAGCACCGACCTGTAAGCTGCTCAGAGACCCCCTGACAGGGGTTGGAGCGGGATATAAAGTCGATTGTTAAATAAATAAAAAAAATAAAGTACCTCAGTGTGATTTCTTTAATGTCACTTCCTTTGGAACACATTACCTCCAGGTATTCATGCACCCTGGTCCTTTATACTGACAGCCAGCTTGGTATAGTGCTTAAGAGCGTGGACTGTAATCTGGGATAACTGGATTTGAATCCCCACTCCTCCACATGCAGCTGCTGTATGACCTTGGGTCAGTTACAAGTTCTTTCTGAGCTGTTCTCTCAAGAGCAGTTCTTGAGAGAGCTCTTTCAGCCCCACCTACCTCACAGGGTGTCTGTTGTGGGGAGGGAAAGGGAAAGGAGATTGTAAGTCACCCTGAGATTCCTTTGGATAGTGAGGGGCAGGGTATAAATCCAATCTCTTCTCCTTCTCTTTAAGAAGAATCTCAAGGCCTGATTATTATCAAGTCTTTTCCAATTAGAAACATTCTTTAAATTTAGTCTCTTCCTTTCCCTGCTCTCTTCCTTTATCGCTTCCTCAGATCTGTTTATTAAGATGGTAAGCTTGCATCAGGGTTCTGTATGCCTGGATTATACAACATCTTGGTTTATTTCTGACATGTACAAACTAAGATAGGTTTGTGGTAGCAGTACTAGACCCCCTTTAATACTAAAAGCAATCATAAGTCCTGATGTATGCTTCCTTCTATATATATAAAAGAAAGTCCCCTCACTGTAAAATCAACGCCCAGGCCAAACCACTGGACCTAGAAACACCAAATTCAGGGAGAGCGCTCCTACCATGATGTAGATGCTCACTAAGAAGGGATTTTTAGAAATTTGGTAAAGGGGTGAAATGTGCTCCCCCACTGATTCCTATGTGGCTGCCAGGCTGCTGCTTGCTTGCACCCCCCACACTCTGATTGGTCAGCTGCAGAGCTCAGTGTTCGGAGGTAAAAAAAACTCTAACAGTTACAGGAGACTGCAGAGAGCTAATGACAGTTGAGGAAATCAGGAATGGCCAACAACCACTGGTGAGGTGCAGTAATGCTGCTGGCCCAGTTTCTCTGATGCCTTCCACCATACTCCCCCCCCCTCTTACACCTAACAGGCAGTTGTCTGTCAGGTGCAGCAGCAGTTGCAGGGTGCTTAAAGCCACGAGGGAACCCGCCCCAGCAGTAACGCCTTAGTGATTCTGCTGGCTCAGCCTCCACAGTAGCTTCTAATACTCCTCCCCCTCCCCCTCCTACACTGGACAGGCAGCTGCCTGTCAGGTGTAGGAAAGGAAGTGGGATGCTTACAGCTGCCAGGGAAATTTGCTCAGCAGGATTGCCTTAGCCCTGCTGCTAGCCCAGTCTCCCTGATGCCTTTAAACATATTTATTTATTTTATTGTATTAATTATATTTATATCCCACCCTCCCTGCAATGCAGGCTCAGGGAAGCTCACAAGCAATACATAAATAGAGATGAAACACCATAAAATAATCTAAAAACAATTCCATTGTCATTAGTACAGTTTCTTAAAGTGCTGAGATAGTTCTTACGATGACGCATTTCAGTATTTCCTAGAGTCATTGTGCTCAGATCTTCCTACAACCCAGGCTAGATGTTAAGCCCAAAACCAAGGGCCAGCGCTCTATGATGGTGGCGGCTCCCTAGCTGAAAGCCTGGTGGAAGAGCTCCATCTTGCAAGCCCTGTGGAACTGTGAAAGGTCCCGCAGGGCCAGGTCCCGCAGGGCCCTGATCTCCTCCGGGACCTCATTCTACCAGGATGGGGCCACCACCAAAAAAGCCCTGGCCCTGGTAGTAGCAAGTCTGGCATCCTTAGGGCCAGGGAGGGTCAGTCGATTTTGAGACCCTGACCAAAGTGCTCTCTGGGGTATATGCGGGGAAAGGGGGTCCCGTAGGTAAGTCGGACCCTGGCCATATAGGGCTTTAAAGGTAAGAACCAGCACCTTGAAGCGGATTCAGTATGCTATTGGCAGCCAGTGCAGTGTCCTCAGCACAGGCTGGATGTGCTCCTACCCGGGGAGACCCATCAAAAGCCTGGCCACGGCATTCTGCTCTAGCTGTAGCCTCTGAATCTGCAACAAAGGCAGCCCCATGTAGAGAACATTACAGTAGTCTAGTCTCAAGGTGACCATAGCGTGGATCATTGTTGTTAGGTCAGCGCAGTCGAGGAAGGGAACCAACTGCCTGATCAGTTGGAGATGATAAAAGGCCTACCTGGCAATGGCTGTCATTGGATTCAGTTTCAGCTGACTCAGCCTAAGCACACTAGCCACAGCTTGTAATGCCTGGTCTAGACCTTCTGGTCTGGAGTCAGACCAGTCGCCCAACATCAGATAGAGCTGGGTGTCATCAGTGTACTGGTTATACCCCAGCACATGCCTCCGGGCAATCTGGGCCAGGGGGCACATATAGATGCTAAATAGCATTGGGGAAAGCACTGCCCCTTGAGACACTCCACAATCTAGTGGGTGCCTTTTGGACTGCTGTTCCCTGAGTGCCACCCTTTGTCCCCAACCTTGGAGGAAGGAAGCAAGCCATTGTAAGGCAAGCCCCTGAATCCCCCCAACACCAGACAAGTGGGTGTCTGTCAGGTGTAGGAGCAGGACCAGAGCACTTTAATCCATCAGGGATGCCACCCCAGCAGGATCACCTTAGCGGTGCTGCTGGCCCAGCTTAGCCACACTCCCACCCACAATGGAAATATACCCCAAATTTGTAGAAAACTGGTTTTCTTTATTAGGTTATTTAACTTCTCACAATGTGGGTTCTGAAAAATTGGTTCATATGAACTTGCTTAATATCTGATTGCTCGGATGGTTTTTTGAATATGTAGTCATGTCCCACTTTTTAAATGTAAAATAAATGAGAAGCATTTTTGTAAAAAAAAAAGGGGGGGGGTTACCCTAAGGGGGTAAAAAAGGGGCAAAATGTGTTCCCCCAATTGTTAGAAGAGACTGCAGACAGTTGAGGACAGTTACAGAAATCAGCGATTCAGGACTCCTGAATAAACATTTTTCAAGAAAAGCCAGCATGGCAATTGAGTTAACGAATGTTCATGGGGAGATAGTAAAGGACCTTTCTAGAAGCCATTTTGATGCATGCCTCCCTCATGAACCTGAAGAAATGTCCACCACATCACCACTCCCTCACACCAACTCCCCCTTACACCTCTCACCTCTTACTGCCCCCAAGAAAGCTCCTGGCAAACATCGAGCCAGATACACCAATGCTACAAGGAAGAGGCAACTTAAGAATGCAGCAAAGGCATTTGCACAAAGTACTCCTGCGGGGAATCCCCAGTGCAGAGGTGCGATTCCTCATTTATGCACATGGGAAACAAAAGGCAACCCTTCCTACTCGCCCGAACGTGCCGTCCGATCAGACAGTGACAGGATGAGCCCACAGCTACAAAGGATGTGTGATCTTGCAACACCATGTCAATTTCCACTGGGTGAGATAGGCTCGCTTCCCCTTCGCACCAAATGGTGCATGTGACAACAAAAAAAAAAAATGGTGCATGTGACCACAGCCTTGGTCCACCAAAGTCACTATTGACTTCTCAGACTGGCAGTGGCTCTCCAGGGTCTCAGGCAGAGGTCTTTCACATCACTTACTGCCAGATCTTTTAGCTGGAGATGCCAGGGATTGAGCCTGGGACTTTTTGCATGTCAAGCAGATGCTCTGCCACTGAGCTACAGCCCCTTCAATGTGGTGGAAAGGAAAATGGCTGGAGTTGTGCTGTAAGTTACTGTCGAGTTTTGCAGAGCTGCATTGGCATTCAACAAGCTAAACCAAAAAGGGAATTACTAAAGTGTAGGAACAATGCTGAAGAATAGACTAGGGACCTTGCATCCACTTCGGCTCCTGTTTTTGGACCCCAGTCTTGTTCAGATTCCTGGTTCCCTGACCCCTGCATCGGATGATCACTCTCTCAGATTTGGTATTCAGCTCTCGCTCTGACTTTCTGGCAAAGATCTTGGACAGGACCTGACTTCTGCCTCTCAGCCCAGCCCAGCCCAGCCCGTGACATGGTGCTCCTTTTAAAACAGCATGTCCAAGATGGTGGAGGTCTCTGTAGCACAGAGAACCACTACAAGGATCAAAAGTTGTAAAGCATTTATTAAAAAGAAAATGTGTACAAGCATACTTTTAGCACACCACCAGATTGAGCAAGGGATTCAAAAGAACAGGGTAAAATGCAATCCCTCTGTTTGTCCCTCTATACATGCTCTATCAGATGTTAATGTAAGGCAGGCTTCTTAGCTTAGAAAGTTACCAGATGTTCAACAGGGTTGTCATCATTACCTCCAAACATCTTTCAATCGTGCAGGCCAGCACTTGGCTTCTTCCTCCAGACCTCAGTTAGGAATTTTGTCTGCATCGATGGAATCAGCACCAAAGAGACCCTGAGAGCCAGTTTGGTGTAGTGCAGGGTTGGCCAAACTGCAGCTCGGGAGCTGCATGTGTCTCTTTCACACAGTCTTAATGTTAATACAAAGCAATTTTGCATATTTTTCAGTTAAAAAGTGTCTGTAATATTTGTTCATGTCTTGCAGCTCTCAGACATATCACATTTATTCTATGCGGCTGTTACGTTAAACAAGTTTGCCCACCCTTGGTGTAGTGGTTAAGAGCATGGACTCTAATCTTGGAGAATTGGGTTTGATTCCCCACTCCTCCACATGCAGCTGCTGATATGACCGGGGGTCAGTTGTAATATCTTTCAGAGCTGTTCTCTCAAGGGCAGTTCTTGAAAGAGCTCTCTCAGCCTCACCTACCTCACAGGGTGTCTGTTGTGGGGAAGGGATTGTAAACCACTCTGAGACTCCTTCAGGTAGTGGACAGGGTATAAATCCAATCTCCTCCCCCTCCTCCTCACTCCCAGGAGTTTTATTTATTTATTTCTCTTTCTCCACCCACTGACCAGGTCAGGCTAGGTCAAAGAAGCTTTTCCTGAAGTCTCCAGAAGTTTCTTCCTGATGTCCTTCTAGCACTTATTTCCTCCAGATCTCTGTTCCCTGCTTGGAGGAGTTTTTTAAACCACCCCATTGTCTCTTGCTAGACCTATTAGTATTTCTAAAAATGTGGCTGAGGTGAGTTTGGAAAGCAATTTAACTGACTCCCCCCCCCTCCTGCCTGTTCTCTGCCCATAGATAAAAACTTTAAAAACTCAGAGTGAAGGTTTTGATCAGTTCAAACCTTCAAAGAAAAAGTGCATTTCTTCACACCTTCAACTAATCTAAGCTTACTCAGCTCATTGACTCACTGGTTGTAAACTAAAGGGCAATGAAAGAGGTTGCATTGTTCATTAATGGACCAATCATAAACTTGAGCAGTCAGGAGTGACTCTTCATATCTCTCTGTCCCATGTAAATATGGGACACACTCACTGAAAACATTAGAAAGAAAACCTTTCCCTTGGTAACAGTAAAAAGGCATCGACTCTACTGCTTGGCTGGCTGCCCAGAGGCCTGTATACTTTATAGCTTTACTTCCCTCACAGATGCAAAATCACCCCCAATTTACCTCATAGTGTTACAGGTTTGGTTTTTTTAAAAAATATATATATTAAACATTCCCTTTTAAAGGTAAGATATGTTGTTTGCAGTCTTTGTATTTAATAACTTTCCACACGGGATTTTAGCAGTTTCTCCATGTGGTTGTCCATATGGAAGCTGCGGTGGCTCAAGTGGTTAAGACACTGAACTGCAGGCTGTGGAAGGTCAGTAGTTCAGCAGTTCGAGACCCGAGTTGCTGCATGACAGAGTGAGCTCCTGTCTCTAGTTCCAGCTCCTGCCAACCTAGCAGTTCGAAATCAAGAAATTGCAAGTAGATAAATAGGTACCACTTCAGTGGGAAGGTAACAGCGTTCCGTGCACCTTGGTGTTTAGTCATGCCGGCCACATGACCATGGAAATGTCTTCGGACAGCGCTGGCTCTTCGGCTTTGAAACGGAGATGAGCACCGCAACCCTAGAGTCGGACTCGACTGGCTTTTGAGCAAGGGAACCTTTACCTTTACCTTTTACCATGTGGTTGAAAGGACAGACAGATAGTCACACAGACAGACAGACACAGGCCCCTGCCACACGGGGGGAAATTGATGCGGCCAAAGTGTGGCTTTTTAAAGCTGCACCAAAAGAGACACGCGGTGGCGGGATCAGACAGATCCCATGAGCCACCGCGCAGTTGCTCCCCGGCACGATTAGATGCCGGGGGGAGGGAAGCCACGGAAGGGAGCATGAGGCAGCCAGCTGCGGATGTGTGCACATGCGCAGTTCGGGTGGGAGCCTCAAATGATCCTGAAGACGGGTGTTCCGGCGATCTGACGGCCGTGCTTGCTGTGGCATTTCCGATTGGTGCTACCTTTTTGTTGTTGTTTTTTACTGCGCGGTTTAGGCCTGAAGGGATGGATTGGGGACGGGTGCGCGCCGATTCCCAGATGTTGCGGTGTGATCGTCCCCATTTGCTGCGCCCCCGATCCGTCCCTCTTCCGGGCTAAAACCTCCCGTATGACCTGGGCCACAGGAGATTAAAAGTCCCTCTTTTGTGTACCCAACCAAATGAGTTTCTTTTATTGATGGGATAGCCAGGAGGGCCTCTCCCGGTGATCTTAACTCCCAGGCAGGAATATCTGGGAGAAAACAGTCCTTCAGATACCCCAGCCCCAAGGCATGTAGGACTTTAAAGGTCAAAACCAACACCTTGAATTTGACATATGAGAAAACCAATCCTTCAGTTTAGGGCCACCTTTTTGAAGTTCAGAGCCATTTTCTTGAGTTGGGCCTCTCTACTGTCTGAAGCACAGCCATGTTAAGGAACATGCAGGCATCTCTAGGTTTCCTAAAGTACCAAGTCAGCACAAAGTCAGTAGAGGGTCAGCTTGACCCTCCAGAAAGAAGAGTGTCTTATTATATAGTATCCTGTATGCCATTCAGGAGATAGCTAGGAGACTGGCTTATAGGCCTGAAGGTCATCCATTCCTAACAATGGATGGGACCTTCTGGAAACGTGCCCCCAGAGGAGCAAGCAGTACCAAAGGAGATAAGACGCCAGAAGGATCTGTTCTTCTCATCTTCCTAAAACACATAGCGAACACTCGCAGAAATTCTTTAGCTTTAAAAATGGAGTCTATCTTCTCTCTTCTATCATTGATCTTAAAGATGACACCTTCTGGAACCGCCCATCTGTACGATATCCCATTAGTTTGATTGGAAAGAAATTAAGTCCTTATATTTTTGCTCTCTTGTCTAATTTCAAAAAGAATGTCCTTTAAAGTTTTAATGGTTACATTTCCCATTTTCAGTGGAGTTGCTGATGTTGCTTTTTAAATAGCATCTCTGGTTTGTCTCCTTGAGAACCTGACCACTATTTCTCCAGGCAGGCTATTTTTTTTAATATAGTTGGAGTATGCCCTATAGGCTAACTCCATTTCGTTTACTAGACCATTCGTTGTTAAGCCTACTACTGGAGCAATGAGCTCGCTGAGTAGCCTCTTCAGATCCTCCCGCTCCATTTCAGCAACTCCCTGGAACCTGAGAATCATGTTTGCTTTTTCCATCTGTAGCTGCAACACTCAATTCTCTTGAGAATTTTGCTTCGTTTCAACTTCTCCCATTCTTTTCTTCAACTTCTTGCTTGTGGTGTCTATCTCTTTAATCTTCTTGTTTGCCTGCTCCACTTTTTTCTCCGTTTCATTCAGCTGGCAAACTTCATCATGGTCAATTGCTGGTTAATACCATCGAGTTGTTCCATCACCGGCTTGAGCATATCCGCCAAGAGTTTAATGACATCTGTTCCCTCTTCCGGTTTTGGACTCTGGCTGCCAGGTGGTTTCGTTTTAAACTTTCTTTGCTGGGCCGCCATTTTTGCTGTTTTGTTTACAGTTCTACCGCTTCTTCCCGACTCGAAAAACTCACCCAATGACGTCGCAAATCAGATAAGTCTCTCAAAACACATTCGTTTTATTTCCTCCCCTCTCCCCCCTTCATGTCACTTAGCAGTTAATTCGCATCAGAGGCATCCCTCTTTGCAGTCTCTTTTATCAGCAGAGGGAGGGAAATCGCTTTTAAAGTACTCCGTTTTATTCAGAACTCACGTTCATTGTCAGCCAGTTTCTCTGACCATGCTCGGTTTATACGCCATTCCACTCGATCTCCAGCGCTTGTCCCAGTCAGACCAGCTTGTGCCCGAAGGCTACTCAGCAACTGGATCGTCGGGGCAGAGGGGAGCCTCAATTCTCCGGCATTCCGCCATCGAAGAGGCCCTGGCCTGGAGCCTATCACAAAGGCTCCGCGGGGGTGTCATTTGAGGTGGCACCCCTCCATGCCGCTGGTGTGCGATTCACCCTTCCCCGGTGTGGGGAGAGCGTCAACCATCGCTGGTCTGTAGACCGGAAGCCCTACCTCATCAGTTTTACAGTAAATAAGAGAGAAGATAATCTCCTCACTTAAGAACATCAAAAGAGCCCTGCTGGATCAGACCAGTGAGGGTCCATCTAGTCCAGCCTCCTGTCTCACAAAGTAGCCAACTAGTTCCTCTGGAGGGCCAACAACAGGGCACAGAGGTCAAGCCCTTCCCCTGATGTTGCCTCCTGGCTCTGGGATTCAGATGTTGACTGCCCCTGAATGTGGAGGTTTCCTTTAGTCACCCTGGCTAGTAGTCACTGATAGACCTAATCTCCATGAGACTATCTAATACCCCGTCCCTTGTCCCCACTTATAGAGCCTCAGACCAGGGTTGGTCACATCCCCTTTTAAATATGTCTGTGTCTGTCTATGTCTGTGGCCAGCCCATCGCCACATCCTCTGGCAGGGAATTCCACATTTTAATGACTCACTGTGTAAAGAAGCCTTTCGTTTTGTCCATCCGCTTGACAGCTTTGACAGTTATTAACACCTCAAGAAAAGCAGTTGTGTTCTAGCGTGAGAGTCATTTCCTGGTCTCACAGAGTCCAAACACAATTCTATCAAATTTGTTTTCGAATTTGAATCCCTCCATTTCACACGTGTTCCCATTTCAGCTCTGTTATAAGAGATCGGTGTGACAACCTTGCTGAACTTCTTGGGCCCTGGTCACACGGGCCAGATAACACGCGGGGGGGGGGACGTGGTTGTTCGTCCCGGAGCAAAATAAAGCATGGTAGCCCGATCACACGGTCCCCCGAGTCTCCATGCTTCGGCTGTTAGCTGGCGATCACACGGCAATGCTGCAGCGTGGCAAAGAAGCAGCGCGGTGCGACCACACAAACATGTTGTGTTTGTGTGCACGCGCCGTTCCGCAGAACAGCACTGCTTTCAGTTTCATGTTTGTGCGCATGCGCTTATGAAAAACTTCTGGTTTGCAATGGGATGTGGATGGGTGCCAGATACCATGGGATACTAGCGCTCCCGCGATCAGACACTCACCTGTGCCGCGCGTTTTCCAGATACTAGTGCACTTTCCTTGGTACTTTTTAACTCCGCATCTTCGGCGGGACGCCACGGGTTGGCCACGGGTGCGCTACACTTCCCAGATGTTGCAGTGTGATTGCGCCCGAAAAATCCACCTGACATTCGTGCCTTTCATGCGGCAAATTCTCCGTGTGACTGGGGCCTTGGTTCAGTAACCGAGGGCTAAAAAGGGATTTTTTTCCCTTCTCATTCATAGGTGGTCTTTTTTTTTCAGTAGAGGAAATTTAAGGGACTGGTGGACTGAGGCGGAGGCATATAATGAATCACAACAGAGGTCTGCTTTGGAGTCTTCTTTGATTCAAGTGCTGCTGTATTGAACTTCTCTGACTGCCGTGCTACTGTGGATATGGCAGTCTTGTTTTCCATTGTGAAGTAATTTGACAAACTCCCCCCCCCCTTTAACTCAGTCAAAAGCAGAGTGGGGAAAAGGCATTTAGCTTTGAACATACATGTCCTTGGTAGATAGCATAGACAGGGAAAATAAATAGATCTGAGGAAATAAAGCCAAGAGAGATCATTAGGAAACCGGCAAGCTGTTGAAAGAGCCATCAAACAGACACCATCATAAAGACGTGAAATGCTGCAGTTGTGTTTGTTGATGTCAGAGGCTCATTCAGAAAGGTCATTGTATGTAGGATGAAGGGGCTTATCCTTTATGATCTGGAGTAATTTAAAGTAGTGTAAACAAATAAATCCAGAAGGAAGGAAGAAATGTTTATTAGCCTTGAGAGACTTCAGGAGGCCCTGCGCTTAAATTATTGAGCAGTGCTGGATGTAGCCAAGGTGATGAAGATCTGTACCCTACAACCATCTGAACAGTATTTCAAGTCGTCTCGGCAGTTCACAGCGCTGCAACGGTGATGATAAAAAATGCAGCCCTAAAATCAAGATATTAAGCCATACATAAGCAGTTCCTAATTGAAAGGGGCACTCGCTGAAACTACTTGCTCAGTCAAAGTTCCGCTTGCTGCAATGGCGCCGGGAGAGTTTGTGGTACTTCAGGGGGAAAAATTGACAGTAATAAACAGAGGTGCAAGCAGAAAAGGGCCATAAAAAGAAAGGAAGACAGCCTAGACTTGAAGTAACACAGATGGAAGTGCCCTGGACAAGACTGTGTCGAGTTTTTAATAATACGGCCCTCATTTCTGGAATGCCCAGGGTTTTCGTTGCGAAGCAAAGACCATAAATAGTATTGCTAGTGATGTATGGTAAAAGGGCAATTAATCTTTCAAATAGTAGGATCCATTTCCAGAGGCTTTCCAGCCAGTCTCTGTTTGTTCATGAGCAGTGTTATATACTGACACTTGTTAAATGTTTTAAAAGCAGGTTAAGTACCTCTGCCTTTTGGCCGCTTTGATTTATGCTTTCCAATAAGTCATTTGAGCGGCTGAAAATATACTGGTACTAGAGCAACGGGTGTTATAGTGGTCCTTCCTGTCTTATTTGTCTGTTGCTTTAACTACTACAGTCAGGCCTTTGGTTGGCCAGCCCCGGCTGATCTTGGATCACTGGATCCTGTGGTGGAGCTCTAAAGTGTTGTAGGAAATCTTAACCTGATAATGAGCTGAGTTGTGCACATATGAATTAGCCAATGCAAGTTCAAGCCTGAAGCTTGAACTCTCTCTAGAAGGCAAAATGACTAAAGTGAGGCTCTTGTACATTGGTCACATTATGAGAAGACAAGACTCACTGGGAAAGGCAATAACGCTAGGAAAAGTTGAAGGTAGCAGGGA